>NC_053027.1:83660386-83840148 GCF_003073215.2 Triticum urartu
TGTTATGCAGTTTGGTCAGTTAGGCGTGTTGCCATGGATGAACAAACCGCATTGACGGGGGATGATAATGGTACTAATAAGGCGACTCGGAATGATAACGATATTTTTAATGAAGATGATGACAACAGCGACAACGATTCCGTGTCGTCATTTGATATCTTGCCTCCGGAGGATTTTGATCATAATGAACATGGCGCAAATAGTGAAAACATAAGTGCCGTATATTTTGATTTCATCTTTGAACCTGCAATGTATGGCATGGCTAACTATTTCTCTATGTATACAAATTTGCAGGAAGATGTGGATGTTGACAATGTGGAAAATAGTTTACAGGAATCATTCGCGGATAACTTGAGTCAGGTTCGTAGATAGATGTTGTACATCGATGAATATTATGAATTAAATGATAGTAGTTAACATATACATTTTCATATGAATTTTGTAGGAGGAGTCAGATGGTATTAGCGGTGATCACGATGAGGGGGAGATCGACATTGAGGAGGCTCGAAGGCAGCAGCAAATGGTGGATACACATTGGAAGGTGATGGCTATGACCTTTCGGTCGCAAGGTGATGCATACATATTCTATAACAATCACGCCAAAGAGAACGGGTTTAGCATCAGAAAACAGAAAGTCAAACGAGGTGCTTCAGGAATGATACGGTACCGGAGATTTCTTTGCTCCAGGGCAGGTAGAAGGCAGGGCAAGTTTATAACCATGGAGGGCCGCAAGCGCAGGCTTAGACCGGAGACTCGTTGCGATTGCGGTGCACATATGGTGGTGAAGCTGGACAGAGAACATGGTGTTTGGTTTGTCGCGTCATTCGTGGATGATCACAACCACGCGATGGCTAGGCCCGACGAGGTTTGTTTTCTGTGGTCTCACAGACGGATTGGAGAAGGCACGAGGGCAGAGATATTGGCGTTGGAAGCTGCCGGGATAAGAAAGCATATAATAATGGACAACTTTATCAGCAGATACGGTTCGTACGATAAGTGCGGGCTTATCAGGAGGGATATTTACAATCTTTGTTGCAGAGAAAAAATGAAGCTCATAGCAAAAGGTGACGCAGAGACGGCAGTTGGCATTATGAGGAGCAAGAAGGAGAAGGACCCTGAGTTTTTTTTGAGTATGTGCGTGACAAGGAAGGGCGACTGAAGAGTATGTTTTGCTGTGATGCACAGTCACGGAGGGACTATCAGGACTACGGAGATGTGGTTGTGTTTGATAGCACGTATAAGATGAACAGATATGGTATGCCGTTCGTCCCCTTTGTCGGAGTTAACAACCACCATTGCACCACAGTGTTTGGATGTGCCATAATTGCTGACGAGACGGAAGGGACATATGTGTGGCTGCTACAAACATTTATGAAGGCAAACTGCCAGGTGAAGCCAAAGTCAATAATCACAGATGGTGACGCTGCAATGATCCGGGCTATTCGGACTGTGCTTTCAGATGTTTTCCATCGTCTTTGCTCCTGGCATATCGAGAAAAATATGCAAAGGCACCTGCATTACAAGTCACTGGATGAGTTCAGATCGCTCCTATACTATGCCACCTCTCAAGCGAACTTTGAGCAGAGATGGACCGCTTTCTATAATAAGTGGAAGACGGATAGAACTAAAGAGTGGCTTGACAGGATGTACAGGAAGAAGAGACTTTGGGCAGCTTCATATCTTTCCGATGGTTTTTTCCTTGGTATGCGAAGTAACCAGAGAAGCGAAAGCCTCAACTCCTGCCTTCACCTACACCTGGACTACGGTATGACAATAGTTAATTTGGTTGTGCATTATGAGAACTGTATAGTTCGCCTGCGTGAGAATGAGGCGTACGATGACTGTGAGGCACACCAAAAAGAACCACCGTCGGTTACTGAATATAAGGCACTTGAGGAGCATGCCGCCAAAGTATTCACACCTGCTAATTTTTACATCCTGCAAGATGATTTGCACAAGATGGGTCAGCTGGAGATATTTGAGACGCTCGTGGGAATTGAGCGCCAGACATATATGGTGACATGGAAGGATAACCACAAGTTCATGTATAATGTTGTTTATGAACCAGGTAACTCAGAAGAAACTATAACATGCAGTTGTCTTAGGATGGTTCGGAAAGGCCTGCCATGCAAACACATTCTTTTTGTTCTCCATCATCTGAGCATAACTGAAATACCAAAGTGTTGTGTCCTTCATCGGTTGTCAAAAAATGCGAGAGATGGATTGCCTGTGCAGCGGAAGAGTGATATGTTTGGATGGGGTTGGTCAGGGCCATTAGAGAGAGACCGGTATAGTCAAATAAGCATAAAAACCGCAGAGGCAGCTCATGTTGCAGCAAATGATCCCTTCTTGTTTGACGAGTTGATGAAGTGTCTAGACAACATAATAGCGCAGAAAAAGATACCAGAGGAGGAACTTATAGGAAGTAGAAGGTATGCTAAGCTTAAGAAGGAGGCAAGTCAAGCGCAACAAGTTGAGCCTGGTATTGGTGATCCTGAGAAAGTTTCGACGAAGGGTGCACCTAAGAAGGGGCGGTCAAAGGGGGCCCCCGATGTTACAAAGAATGGTAGGCCAAAAGATTTTACAGAGAAAAAAAAGTGGTCCTTTGTGCAGTCTGTGTAGTCTACCAGGTCATAACAAGGCTACATGTTGAAAAAACCAGAAGTAAGATGCTACCTTATTATTTTTTGTTATGTTGGTACTTCGGTTTTACAAACTATATTTTCTCACCCATATTTTTATGTTATGTTCAGGAATTGGGCGTAGAGAAGCATCTTGCTATGTTGGAAGAATAAAAATAGTCGCATGAGTCTAGTCCGAATAAACTATGTTGTTTCTTGTTCGTACTTGTGTGGCAGAAAACTTTATGTCTCGATTTATTTATGTGTGATGAAAATACTTATGTGAACATATGTGATATGACACATCATATTTGTTTAATGAATTGCCATCTTATTTGTACTGCTATGTGAAAGAGTTCACAGTTTTAATATGCTGCATTTTTGTTACTGTACCTGTTGCAAAAAACATGGCCGACCGTCGTTGTGCAAAAAAACATAGCCGACCGTCGTTGTGCAAAAAAATGCCCGACCGGCTGCTGGACCGCAAGTTGGGCTATATTCCCAACCCAAATCAAGCCAACGAGGCGACTCGGGAGGTCCATATAAAGCCCATCAAGGGCCCAGCAGCCGGGTCCAACAGGGCGGCGATTTCAAGCAGTACTAGCAGAGGAGTTCGACCTGTGTAGCACGCCGGCATATTTAAGCTGGTCCTCACCCCCGTAAGCTTCCGAGGTGGGACTAAACTCCTTCGTCGGGCGCGCCAGACGACGATGACTGGGCCGGGGAGGGGCGAGGCTGGCCCTGTCGTACTGGGCCGACATGGGCCGGGCGGCGACGTTGCAAGAAATGGAGCCTCGTCAGCGTTGCGTCGACCGCATCGCCTTATTTAATCCCACCTCGCCAACGGAAGGGCGCACCGACCGGCTTAAATAGCCGCGTCGGCTGTTTCTCTCGAACTCCTCTGTTCAAGCTCCTTGTCAGCCCCGTTGGCCTACTTGTGGGCCCTTGTGGGGTCCGCATCGACCGCCCGAGTCGCCTGTCGGCTAGATTTTGGTTGGATGCACAGTCCCTGGGTCCACAAGGGAAGGTCGGGCTGTTTTTTTTCTAGTCAAATTTTTTTAGCAAACGAGGAGGCGTCCGCCTGCATTTATATGTGCATCTAAGAACCAACAAACGGCGGCTGGCATTATCATCACATAATAATATTGCACATAAAGCCAGCCGTCTGCCTCCATTTATATGAAACTCTACGAGCCAGCAGACGGCGGCATCATCATCACATAAGCATATAGCACATAGCAGCTTAACATATATAGTTGGAAAATAAATATTGTAGCTAGTACCGACGACGGCACCTTTATTTAGTTGCGGACGTGCATAATCATGCCCATTACAATAAGAAATGTCATAATATCAAAATTGTTCCTAGTGCCGTCAACGGCACATTTATTTAGTTGCGATAATAAGAAAAAGAATGTTCTCGTAGCCAAAAACCCATCAACAAACTAATTCTTGTCCATGATCTTCAAAATCTTCTCTTTCACAGTTTCCATCGTGTTGCACTCTGAAAAAAGTATTTCAGCTAGAATGCGTCCCCTTGAAGCATTCACCTCAGCTTGATCAAACTCAAATATCCATTCATCTCCGTTCCAGTTTTGAATGCATTTCACCACAAACAGACCACAAGAAACTCTGTAAAAAACCTCGAGTCAGGCATTGCTGTGTAAGAGAAGTACTTAGAACTTAAACAGTTGAACATACCCATCCTTTTGTAACGGCATATCGTACTCATTTATTGGCCATGAAGATACGTCTGGATGTTCCGTTTGTACAAGGGAGTTCACCTCCAAGGTATCTTTAGCTATTTCTGCCCTCTGAAATATAGATGTGAAGTTCATATGAAGTACATAACTAATTAGTACTATCTATCTTGTTACATGTAAAGAAAGAAGCTTACCAGCTGCCTTATTTTTTTAAGAACTGCCTTGCTACATTTACCAGTAGAATTTAAAACTTGAAACTCTTTTTTCTTGTTGTGCATGAGAACTGTTATCCAGTGACTTTTTTCCACATGAAAAGGAAAGTATGCCTACAACAAAGTTTAGTCAAGTTCTTGGACACACAATTAGTTATGTACTATGAAGGATCATACAAATGTGAAATACCTTATCTGTAATGAAATACTCCTCATTAACTCTAGACACCATTTTATTTTGGTTTGTGAAATGCTCCATAAAATGGTGCTTAGAGTTCTTAACCTTTCCTTCAGCACGAAGAATAAGCTAGTGTGACACCCAAGATGATAAAATGTGACGGCCAGGACGAGGATTATGGGTCTGCATATGGTTGCAATAACTATTGATGACCTGAAAATAACATAACAGCAATACTCCTCTTAGAAAAAATTAAATATGACATGTACAACTTCATATAATTGTTGTAATACTTACACCGCCATGCAACCATTTTTTCGCAATGATGGCTTGAAGCATATCAGGTGTACATGTTTCCCCAGCAATTCCTATCATGTGCACGACAGTTTTCCTACTAAGCTTCGCCGAGTCTGATAGTGTCTTGATATAAACCTTCACGGCCTCTATGTGATCCTCAGTAATGTAATCGGTATTAATCAGAACGTCTCTTATACCAAACAAACCTAAAATATAATCAAACAATGAGTAAATAAATTGTGCATGGAAGGAATGAAATATCTTCAAAACAAAGTACATAACACTTACTTTTCTTTGGACGTTTACGTCCACCGATCTGCTGGAAGGGTGAAAGAATATGCTTTGACTTTTTTCTCTTGCGTTTCCCTTCATTCTCCTCAGTGCCACTTTCTTTCGCATTCCCATCATTCTCCTTAGTGCCACTTTCTTTCTCATTCCCATCATTCTCCTTAGTGCCACTTTCTTTCCTTTTTTAATAAGTGTGTTCAGACTATCCATACTAATCTCCTCAGATTTATCGGCACTAGAACCGTCTGACACTGCATTTATATTCTTGGGGGTTGAAGTAACTGCTGGAAAGTCATTCGTGCGTACCGTTGCAAAAGATGGGTCGGTTGAATTACCATTCTCGTCAATAACGAAGGGGTCCCCTTCATCTCCTGTACCGGGTGTGTTGAGATGCATACCTTTCTCATGTGCGGACTTCTTCCCGTTCCCATTGGTGAAGGATGCCTCCACCCCGTTGTCCATATCGTCCTTTGCAGGAGTTGATTTTACATCTGGAAAATATTTTGACGGACCATACCTCCTCATCCAGTTCTCACTGTGCTCCACAAACTCAACA
Organism: Triticum urartu; assembly: GCF_003073215.2. Lineage (NCBI taxonomy): Eukaryota > Viridiplantae > Streptophyta > Magnoliopsida > Poales > Poaceae > Triticum > Triticum urartu. Next base: position 83,666,242 of record NC_053027.1, read on the forward strand.
TCACTAAACCCTCTATTTGTCTTGAAGACAAGACCTTTGTTCTCCAGCTCCTCCAGTATTATCTGCAATAACACATGGGAAGCAGTAAGTACATGCAAAGAATATGAATAATCTCATGTAATTTGAATAACACATCGCTAATTACCTCAACACATTTTTTAGGGACAAGGCGAATTTCTTTCTGCATGTCTTTGATGCTTTTCATAATTTGATCTAAGGTCGTATCCTTGCTCGATGAAGCCTCGTCTCTATTATCCTTCCTTTTCCGCGAACGACCTGTTCTATCAACTGGCTCAGATTCTTCCTCCACAAATTTCTCCTCTTGAGCAATTATCATCTGTCTGTGCTTCTCACTTATTATGTCATCAACCTGTGCCATGTTAAATCATTTTAAATTACTCACCATGAAAAACGTTCCATAACTCCATGCATGCAAACCATAAATACTTACCCTCCCATTCCCGCGGCCGTACGATGTGTCGTACGCATCACGCTTCATAGCCTCGACTTCTGGCCAGTTAAGCATCAACGGATACTCATGCGCCAGTGGATCAAAAGTCTCGTCATCAAGTGGCTGCACTTTCTCCCAAAACAAGTACTGCATGAACATGAAATATATTAGCAATCTTAACAGTCCAGACTATAGTTCGAAATAACATATATATAACATACAATTTACCTGTATGAGAGCAAGGTTTCCCACCGGCCATGTAAAATTTGTACGATCCGATAAAGTCTTCATGATGCCATCGACGCAAACGCGTAAAGTAAACGCGTTCCAGTTAAATGATTTAATGCTCTCCACATCCTCCACTAGCTTGTAAAAAGCATTAGGAACTTCTACCGTGGAGTGTGGTGCAAGAACAGTGCCTAGAAGAACCAACATAATTCGACGCAGGAAATCATCATCATACAATCCACTAGTAGTGATGTCCTGTATAAGCTGGTCTATCATTATTTCATTCGTACTCGAATCTATGAAACGACTCGGCACCTTCACTTTTGCCTTTAGCCCCCCTTTACCTAAAGCTTTCATGGCATCTCTGCCCTTGTTCACTAGGCCAAAAATATCAAACACATCTTCAGCGCGCAATGATATCGCACCGTTTCTTGATGGCATAATGAACCTTTTTGTGTCCACTGTGTATGATTTAATCATAAACTTTAGCAGACACTTGCGCATGAGCACACTAGGAATCATCAACATTTGTCCTAGTCTAGTGCTTGCAAATCATTTTTTTTGCCTAGAGGTCAGTTTGCTGACGAGGAGACACCACTTCTCAACAGAACAGAAAATCTGTCCGTAGTCCTCCATCACTACGAATAGGAGCAAATAACATATTAGCTACTTTTCATGTGTACATGATGAACATGATAATTGCATCGTTGAAAAAACATAAAAATTACATCCCACCAGTACGGCCGTCGGTGGCCGCGGCGGGGGGGGGGGGGGGGGGGGGGGGGGGGGAGGTTCCGGGGCGGGGGGGGAAAGGGCGGCCGGCGGCGGGGGGGGGGGGGGGGGGGTGTGCTGGTGGTGATGACGACGCCGACTGCGTGCTGTGGAACCGCGGCCGCCTACGTCAGAATCTTCGGCTGACGTGATGTAGACGGACGACCACGTTGGATGGCGTGTTGTCGATCGGTGGGCGGTGGATTTAATGTTCTCCAACGGCGGCGGACGGACGGCGGATGAGGTGTTCTCCACCGGCGGCGGACACACGGCGGAGTGGCGTCACGGGGCCAGAAGGGGTGGATGGACGGCGGCGTGCTGAAGAGGACAGGGTGAGGGGTGTCAGGGGATCGGGGGCAGATGGCGGCGTGGTTTAGGGCGTCGTGGGTGACGAGGGCATATGGCGGCGGGCGTGCCAGGTGCTAATCACGATAGATTTGGTCGGGCCCGCGTCGCTTCTGTCTCCACTGCCGTACGCAATGATTGGGCCGGGCCCCAGACGACACGGGTTGATTAGCGTCGGCGTGCAGTAGTCCATGCATGGTCATATCTTATGATATTTTTTTAACTTCAAACGGAAAACAAATTATTTTTAAATATGGTTCCCAACTACGGTTTTTTTTCTACTCCGTCAAACGTCATGACACTTTTTCCAAACGTTGCCATCACCATCCACAGAACACACGCCAATTCTCGTATTTTTCCGGCGCTCGGCGCATTTTCTAGGGTTTTCCAGGTCGAAAATCGCAAAAACACTGCCCGGATGTGATGCAACGTCCGTTTTGTGTCCGTTTTCGTTCCAACCCTGCGTGGGAGCCTATGTTGGCCGTGCCCACATGTACGCACACTTTGGTGCAATTGCATGCATGCGATCACGTAGCCCCAGTGCAACCAGCTACTTCTCGGTCTGCCGGGGAGGGGGTTCCCAACTACGGTTTTTTTTCTACTCCGTCAAACGTCACGACACTTTTTCCACACGTTGCCATCACCATCCACAGCACACACGCCAATTCTCGTATTTTTCTGGCGCTCGGCGCATTTTCTAGGATTTTCCAGGTCGAAAATCGCAAAAACACTGCCCGAAAGTGACGCAACGTCCGTTTTGTGTCCGTTTTTGTTCCAACCTTGCGTGGGGGCCTACGTTGGCCGTGCCCACATGTACGCACACTTTGGTGCAATTGCATGCATGCGATCACGTAGCTCCAGTGCAACCAGCTACTTCTCGGTCTGCCGGGGAGGGGGTTCCCAACTACGGTTTTTTTCTACTCCGTCAAACGCCACGACACTTTTTCCACACGTTGCCATCACCATCCACAGCACACACGCCAATTCTCGTATTTTTCTGACGCTCGGCGCATTTTCTAGGGTTTTCCAGGTCGAAAATCGCAAAAACACTGCCCGGAAGTGACGCAACGTCCGTTTTGTGTTCGTTTTCGTTCCAACCTTGCGTGGGGGCCTACGTTGGCCGTGCCCACATGTACGCACACTTTGGTGCAATTGCATGCATGCGATCACGTAGCCCCAGTGCAACCAGCTACTTCTCGGTCTGCCGGGGAGGGGGTTCCCAACTACGGTTTTTTTTCTGCTCCGTCAAACGTCACGACACTTTTTCCACACGTTGCCATCACCATCCACAGCACACACGCCAATTCTCATATTTTTCTGGCGCTCGGCGCATTTTCTAGGGTTTTCCAGATCGAAAATCGCAAAAACACTGCCCGGAAGTGACGCAACGTCCGTTTTGTGTCCCTTTTCGTTCCAACCTTGCGTGGGGGCCTATGTTGTCCGTGCCCACATGTACGCACACTTTGGTGCAATTGCATGCATGCGATCACGTAGCCCCAATTCAACCAGCTACTTCTCGGTCTACCGGGGAGGGGGTTCCCAACTACGGTTTTTTTCTACTCCGTCAAACATCACGACACTTTTTCCACACGTTGCCATCACCATCCACAGCACACACGCCAATTCTCGTATTTTTCCGGCGCTCGGCGCATTTTCTAGGGTTTTCCAGGTCGAAAATCGTAAAAACACTGCCCGGACGTGACGCAACGTCCGTTTTGTGTCCGTTTTCGTTCCAACCTTGCGTGGGGGGCTACGTTGGCCGTGCCCACCAGTACGCACACTTTGGTGCAATTGCATGCATGGGATCACGTAGCCCCAGTGCAACCAGCTACTTCTCGGTCTGCCGGGGAGGGGGTTCCCAACTATAGTTTTTTTCTACTCCGTCAAATGTCACAACACTTTTTCCACACGTTGCCATCACCATCCACAGCACACACGCCAATTCTCGTATTTTTCTGGCGCTCAGCACATTTTCTAGGGTTTTCCAGGTCGAAAATCGCAAAAACACTGCCCGAAAGTGACGCAACGTCCGTTTTGTGTCCGTTTTCGTTCCAACTTGCGTGGGGGCCTACATTGGCCGTGCCCACATGCACGCACACTTTGGTGCAATTGCATGCATGCGATCACGTAGCCCCAGTGCAACCAGCTACTTCTCGGTCTGCCGGGGAGGGGGTTCCCAACTACGGGTTTTTTTCTACTCCGTCAAACGCCACGACACTTTTTCCACACATTTCCATCACCATCCACAGCACACACGCCAATTCTCATATTTTTCGGGCGCTCGGCGCATTTTCTAGGGTTTTCCAGGTCGAAAATCGCAAAAACACTGCCCGGAAGTGACGCAACGTCCGTTTTGTGTCCGTTTTCGTTCCAACCTTGCGTGGGGGCCTATGTTGGCCGTGCCCACATGTATGCACACTTTGGTGCAATTGCATGCATGCGATCACATAGCCCCAGTGCAACCAGCTACTTCTCGGTCTACCAGGGAGGGGGTTCCCAACTACGGTTTTTTTTCTGCTCCGTCAAACGTCACGACACTTTTTCCACACGTTGCCATCACCATCCGCAGCACACACGCCAATTCTCGCAATTTTTTAACCCTCGACGCATTTTCTAGGGTTTCCTAGGCTAAAGTACCCTACACCGATGTTCGGACACACACTGAGCTACGTGTGTTTCCTGTCTGATTTCGTTCATATTGTGCGTGTAGGACTACATTCGGGATGCACACACACTCGCAAAATTTTGTTCTGTTACATGCATGCAATCACGTACTTTAGCGTCCTTACTATTTTATTATGTTTTACCATATTTTCGTGTACAAATTCATCATCAAATCAAAACTCTTGAATGAAAAGGACAAAAGAAATTTCACTTAAATTTCATTCAACATAGATAAAATATTTTACATAGTCGAGCGAACTCGATGATTACAAGTTCATACATAAAGTCTACTACTTAGGCTTACAACAACATAACCAAATTAAATAAAAAACACAGTAAAAAAACTACTCGTTGTCGCTATCAACGAGGTCAGTCACGGCCGGGCCGTCGCCGCCGTCATCGTCGCTGCTGGACCGGTTGGCGAGGTCGTCCCAGTCCACCGGATCATCGTCAGAATCCTCCTCCTCCGCCGGCGCCTGCTGCCACTCCGCCGGTGCCTGCTCCCACTCCTGCTGCCACTCCGGCGGCACCTGCTGCCACTCCGGCGCCGCCATCGCCGCCTGCTGCGCCGCCTCGGCCGCCTGGATTGCGGCCGCAATCTCGGCGGCCTCCATCGCCTCCGCCGCCGCCGCTGCAGCCTCTGACGCCCGTACGGCCACATGGTACCCCGGCGTGTCATCCGGGTCGCCGTCCTCGCGGAGGATGACCTGCTCCGGCGGCAAGTCTATCCCCGGCGGCGAGGGAGCGGCGGCCGGCGCGGGCGCCGGTTCCGGGTGCACACCGTGGCCGCCGCCACGTCTGTGGCGATCGTGCGGTGGAGGCGGTGCGCGAAGACGGCCGCTGCGGCCCGTCAGGTAGGGGGTCTCGCCGGCCGCCGCAAGGCGGAAGGCGGCCATGACCTCCCAATAGTCCTTCCCGCACCAAAACCGCTTCCGGCCTTCGATATTGTGCCGGCCGCCGCTGTGGTTGCGGAGCTCCTCCTCCGTCGCGCCGGGACCCGGCGTCGCGTAGCCGTCGGCGTCGATCTTCCAGTTGCGTGGAAGATGGCAGCCCAGCGGCACAAGGAGGCAGTAGCGGTGGAGCTCCAGCGTCTCCGGCACACCGATGCTCGTCGTCCATGCGCCGGGGACGTCATCGTCGGCGGCGCCGCCGCCGGTGCTGCTGCTGCCGCGGAAGAACGACATCGGGTGCGGGCAGGCGGCGACGGGCGTCGGTGGGACGGGTGTGGGCGGGGGCGGGGGAGGAGGCGGGCAGGCGACAGCACGATGGGACGGGCGTGGGCGGGGCGTCGCCGTTTTATAGCGGGGTGGGGCAGGGCGGGGGAGGAGGCGGGCGGGCGGCAGCGCGGCTATTAACGCCGACGCGTTAATGACCGCGCGGCAGGCGAGGCGATGTTTGACCGTCGGGCGCCGCGAACGGCGCGTCCGGAGGGGGCAGGCCAGGCGGCGGGCCGGTCGGGTGGCAGGCCAGGCGACAGCGGCAGCGGCGGCGCGGCAGGCGAGGAGCTGACAGCGACGACAGGCGGCAGCGGTGGCGTCCGGCAGGCGCGGCGGCAGCGGAGGCGTCCGGCAGGCGGCACGCGCATGCAACCGCCTACGTGCATGCGCGCCTCGGGCGCCCTGATTGGCGGACAGGTGCGGGCTGGCGTGCGGTCGGGGGACGTGGGCGGGTGGGGCCGCGACGGGTGCGGCGCGACGCGTTGACTGCGGGGACTGCCGCCGTGATCGCGGGCGGGCACGTCTGCATGCCTGCCACGTCACCAGGCGCGTGCAGTCGGCCGGTTTAATTTTTTTTCCCTCCCGGGCCGGCGGGCTGTATTCATATACGTATTGCTTCGCCTGTTTTTTTTTTCGGGCGGTCGGGCCGGCGGGGGAAGCTTTTTCAAAATATGCCCATCCTACCCTTTGTTATGAAGGGGTATTGGGCAATCTCGGCCGTTCTTGTGTTTATAGGGGGTCTAGCGAAGCGGAAGTGTTCTCATTATTTTATGTATGAGAGGGTGTGTACTACTAGTATGGTTAACTTAGGCAGAAGCTAGTTAATTAATTGAAGTGTATTGGGTACACACACGCCTCAACTCTACAGATCTGCGGTTAATTAGACTGAAATTAACCAGCTAACACTAGTCGGTGAATTTAAAAACAGATGCATATTTTCCCCCTTTATGAAAGATGGATTCTTCTAAAAAAAACGGACTACCGCTCAAACAGCAGAACTGGTGGAAGAACAGCTAGTACACTGGTACAGCTATACAGCTAATTGACTCGTTCATCCATATAACAAATAAATGAAGATAAGACGTGTAACCATATCACCGTCCCCTACATGGATCCAAGTCCCTAACCAAAACCATTGAAGAAAAGCACATATGAACACACGCCATTCCATTGACCCACTCCACATACGCTTTCATTACACTGCCAATGACAGCCAGCTGAACATTTGAGCAATAATCAAGAAAGCATACCCGTCCAAGAGAAATAATACAGTAGCTTTTTGGGTAAAGAAGAGAAATAATAGCTGATATGTGCACAATAATAAGATATTCTCCATAATAATATATTCCATGTGTGTTGTTTATAACATATTCTCCAAGAGTAGAATAAGATATGAGCCTTGCTGCAAGGCTGCTCCAGCTATGCCAGAGGCAGGAGGCTCCAAGAACAAGAGCCGCCCGTTGTCTCCAACCCCAACCACCCCACCCCACCCCGCCCATAATATACGCCCGCCCTCGCAAGAACACCCAGACCTCACATGCTTTGATCCCTCACCCTTCCTCCTCCTCCTCCTCTTAACCTCCGCCGCCGCAGCCCGTGCTCTCCCGTACTTCTTGGAGCCGATCATCGCAAGGTCGACCAACCAGCCACTCTTCACCGTTTCTTTGGCGCCACACCACCGCCGGTCGCCGAGATGATGATGGGGTACTTCTGGGCGCCGAGGAAGTCGGCGGCGGTAGAGAGGGACCAGAGCCTGCGGGCGGGGCTGCTCGTCGACGGAGGCAGCGGCGAGGCGGCGGCGGTGCCCAAGGGGTACTTCGCGGTGTACGTGGGCGCGGAGGCGCGGCGGTTCGTGGTGCCGATGAGCTACCTCCACCAGCCGGCGTTCCGGGCGCTCATGGAGCTGGCGGCCGAGGAGTTCGGCTTCGGCCAGGCCGGCGGGCTCCGCATCCCCTGCCGCGAGGAGGACTTCGTCGCCATCGTCGCCGCACTCGAGGCCACGGCCGAGTCGCGCCAGCGCCGGCGGAGCGCCGCCGGCAGGAAGAGCAGGAGCAACGCCACACCATGGTGATTGATCATGCTCATGCATGGCGACGTAGAAGAAGAGTTTTTTGTCCCGGTCATGTGGATGGACGCCGTGTCTTTGCGTAGCGCGAGCATGGCCGTCGCCGATGATCCGTCCGATTTCCGAATCACCATTGGTTTGCTAGTAGATAGATAATCTCTCACTCGTGTCTGGACTCTGGAATAACGATGATCTTGTAAAGGGGCCCTTCTTTTTTGTTTTCGAGCAACATCGATCTTGTAAGGGCTCTGAAACTGACAATTGAAAGATGATTTTGATTTCCATGATACATGCATGCATCCTCATGTTCCTCCAGCTGATCAGAAGATTTGAGCCAGATATTGTTCTCCAGAAATTGTGTTTTTATTTTTCTTTACAATTAAAAAGGTGTCCTTTTATGTCTACTCAAATATGAACAGCCTGTATCCAAATGGAATCTCCTGCTAGCATTCTGCAAGCTGGAGAAGCTGCACTCACATATATTCTGGTTATCTGTTTAGAATGTTCCTCAAAATTGCTATAACATGCACCTAGCATGTTCTATTGATATCTAGGAAGATACTTGCAGCTGGGACAACCGAAACAGGTGGCACAATTAACCCCATAATTCCTGGGAGAGAGGAACTTCTCCTCCTTTTACTGTTTTTTTCCTCAAAAAACTAGGAGAAACACTACCTTCTAATCTTGTGTATATGAATAGCTAGCCCCACACTAACCTATTTATCTCAATATGCATGCATGCCACATCAGCATGCGACTTGCATGGTAAAAAACTCACCTCAACATCCAATCATGCGGGAAAAAGTTCACCTCACTCTGCAAACATGTGCATGAGAATTTACATTCTGTTATGCTATTTATATTTAATAAATATTTTACAACTATACAATGATCAAACATAATGAATCATATGTAGTTTTAGTTTTACTTCTCATAGTATTACTCAAAATATCCATGTACCATACAAGCAAATATCACTAAAATATATGTTCTATGTTCTATATCTAAATAGCTAGCCTCTACTAATTTATTTATCTCAACATGCAAGCATACCACATCAGCATGCTACATGCATGGAAAAAAAGACCAACCTCAACATCGAATCATGCATGAAAAAAAAACACCTCAACTTACGAGCGTGCACGAGAATTTCTTTTCATTCCGCTATTTATATTTAATAAATATTTATATTTTACAACTATACGAAGATCAAACACAATAAATTATATGTGGTTTTTTAGTTCTCATGTTAGTACGTTAAATATCCATGTTCCATGCAAGTATATTGCAAAATATTCCCGTAACAACGTGCCAGGTATCATCTAATTATGAAGGCATGTAACATGCAGTTGCCAAAAAGTAACCATAACCCCCCCCCCCCTTCCAGTTTCTCCCTCCCCTAAGGAGAGTTGACTCGGAGCTCGTGGCTCTTCTTCCTCGCATCCGACGATCAGCAAGTAGGGTAGGTTAGGAGGCTGACTCATCCTTGTACATACTAGGTCTAGGGTTTTGTTTGTTATTAGGGTACCTGGTAGTATGCCATTTAGGAGCTTCACTCCACCGCAGTCAACGGTGCGTGAATGTGACTTTCTCCTATTCTTGACGTTCTTTCATAGTGACGACTGTGGGTGTAGGATCTAGGCGAAGCTCTTGCAATAAGCTCGGGGTTGTGGCGGATCAAGCCAAGGTTGTAGACCCGTCTCTTTCTATTTGCCATCATGCTGGCAGACAAGGAAAAGACGTCACTAGCGAGAATATCCCGGGTTGTCGACAATATTTGTGTGAACTCTCATCTAGGGTTTCCCTATCTCTCACCGACGCCGCTGACGGTTCGCCTCGTCGCATGTGGTCCTTGGACCATGGAGACGCGGTGGATCCCGGCCGTTGCCGGTGGGAGGGCTCCGTTTTTAGGTGCCTTTCTGGGTTTTGTTATGGTTTGTGCCATGCTCAAGAAGATGAGGCGGTGCCGGCTTCTTGAAGATGGAATAAGGTTCTCCCCGCCTAGCCCCCATCCTGGTGATGCTTCAAGCGTCGCCGGAGGGCATGTGGAGGTGTGTCCCCGGTGGATCTCGTGGGATTCGGTCGGCGCTTGTCTTCGGTGGATCCGCCTAGATCCGGTCTTCGTTTGTCCACGTCTGTCTGTTTGCAGGTTGGATCCTTCCAATCTACGCTTCTCTTCATCGGCGAAGGTTGTTGTTCTGTTGCGCTGGTCCTATTGGGACTTAGCACGGTGATTTCGTGACTGTCTACTACAACAATGTTTGCCACCCGGCTCCGACGAAGGAGGGGCGATGATGGCGGCGTGCCTTCGGCTCGCTCCAGTGCTTGTAGTCATCGCTAGGTGGTCTATGGACCTGGATGTAAATTTTACTTCTAGTGTTCTTCGTACTACCATGACAGTTGATGAATAGATCGAAAGTTTTCTTGCAAAAAAAGGAAAAGACATCAGATCTGGGCTAGAATTTGGTCTTTTGGTTGTGGCTCGCGGAGTCTGGGTCTCTGACGAAGGTGCGGGAGCAAGTGCAGTTGCTCTTACCTGAGAAATTACCAACAGGTTTTTTTTGGCGAAAAGGGTCGAATCTATTATAAAGGTTTATGATAAACACATAGCACCTCAAACATAATGAGAATTACATCAAGGTACTCGGACCACTAAATGACAACTACCGCCCAGAGAATGGTGGAGCTACTATACTCATTGGCAACTTCGGGTTGCAGTGGTTGTTGCTCGTCTTGGTTGCACCGCCCTTGACTATTCTGGGTCAAGGGTGACCTCTCAGGGCCCCGACGTTAGGTGAGCAGCGGCTCCAGTTATTCCTCCATGTGTCTACCCATGGAGGGAGGTAGCTTGGCTTTGGCTCGGCTTTCACAACTTCTACCTTCGGCAAGTGTTGACGGTGCTGTTACGGCAATTACGGGATCCTTGATCTTATCCCCAACAATGGTGTTTCTTTTTAAAAAAAAAGGAGGCTGCTTCTGCATCATTGCAATGAACATATCAATTTTATTACAGTAATTATTAAGCAGAGTACAAGATGAAGGCAACCACTGCAAAACCATTACAAGATATATATATGAAATCAAACACCATTGGCCATGTCTGCCTGGTGACAGCATGGACAAGGATTTTCATCCTGGTTGCCAAGACTGGCCCCTGAAGATACACAACAGCAAGAAGATGACGCCTCCAACAAGGTAACGACACAATTTCGCCATTGCTGAACCCGACAAATAATGACCGGCCTGCTTATGAAGGCTCAACAAGGAAGGGTCACATTACAGTCTTTTGTGTAAAGTTCTTGCACCAAGATGTAATTTTTCATTCTATTGGGGTCCTTAAAGAAGCCGCTCTAGGTCCTTCGAGACCCTTTGCTAAAAATTCAAATTATGAAAGCACAAAGCTTGACCAAGATATACATGTGTTGCTTCCTTTAAACGCAACACCAAAGGAATTCCAAAAGAGACGCATGTGAACCACTACCAGTTAGGTTCAGAATGTCATTAATCGATAAAACATCTATACATGTGAAACTACATATTGGACGGCAGCGCATGTGAAGCTTAAATGGGCTGCAAAGACTGCCGCCCATTTTGCATGCACTTTAGTTTTAATATATTTCTGCTAGTAAGAAAGTTATGTTCAAATATTTGTGAGTTAAAATATATTGTACATACAAACAATGATTAGTAAATAAAAACATTTCAATATGAACCTGTGTAATATATAAAATATATTTAGTAAAACATAAGTATTAAAAACATATAAATAAAAATTTTAAGATAATTTTAAATATTTGTAAACCATAAGTAATAAAATAATTTTCAAACATTTGTGTGTTATAAAATATAATACATACAAACGATGATTAGTAAATAAAACTTTTCAATATGAACCTATGTACTATATAAAAAATAGTTAATACGGAAATTGAAAATACTTATTAAATAAATATTTTTAATGAACCCAAGGAAATTAATACACCCGCGGATTATCTTTCAATTATATTAAATGATGAGTACACACATTTAATAAATATTATGAATATTCACGTATGTATAATTCTTACTGATAGTCAAAAAATTATACGATTTAAATATTAGACACAATTTAATATTCATTTCAACAATTTAAACTTTAAAAATTATACAAATGTGCATATAATTATTGAAATGTTCATATAATTAAATTAACATTTCTGAATTGTAACTTTAAAAATATTTTATAACTTAAATTATAAAAAATTATAATTTATAAAGTCATTTTAAAAATATGAATATTTCGAAAATAATACATGAACAATTTTTAAGTAAGTTATTTCGTTTGTATGTACAATACTTATAACACGTGAATATTTAAACGTTATTTTTATTACTGAGGTTATACTATCGATCATGGACGGCTGGTGAATTTTTCAGTTTCCATTTATTCCTTGGTTTGGCTGATGTTCACTCGAACATCACATTATAAAAATATTTTGTATGATATTGCAGCAGTTATTAGTTCATGGCCGAGTGGTTAAGAGCAACTCTAGCAGACCCCACAAAAACTTGACCCACAAAACACCTTTGCAGTTTCACGAAGATCGCGTATGCGGGTCGAAAACTAGCGCCGCCGAACAGATACTGTAAAACTGACATAAAGAGCTCCTTCCTTCAGTCCGACCGTTGCCGCCCCTTCCTCCAGCTGGCCGTGCCGGCCACGCCGGCCGCGTGCCATCGCCCATCGGTCGCGCCCCGTCCCTGCCGGTCGCGCCCCATCACCGCGCCGGTCGCGCCCAGCCTCGCCGGCCACGCCCCGTCGCCTCCGTTGTCCGCGCCCAGCCTTGCCAGCCACGCCCCGTCGCCTTCGTCGTCCGCGTCTTGCTCTATTGCCAGGCGAGTCGTGCCCCTTTGCCTGCCGCGTTGGGAGGATTCCGGCGGCCAGGCTGAGGTAATGGGAGGCCACGACGATGTCGAGCTCGTCCAATTCGAACCGGCAGCGATCGATTGCGGCGTCTAGCGGCCTTTTCCGATGTGCGGTGATGAATTCCAGCAAGTTCAGGGCGGATTCCGGCAAACTCCGCGGCGGCGTGTTTGCTCTGACGAGGCTTGACCGGTATACGGGCCCCCCTATATTCGGCCTTCCAACCTTCAGGCCTCATTCGGTTTGGAGGATTTTCATAGGAAAAACATAGGAATAAGGATTCCGGAGGAAAATTTCCTATGTATGCATTCGGTTTGTAGGAAATGCATGCAGGAATTTCGTAGGAATACTACTCATTTTCTGTGTTTTTGGAGGAAACTACACATCCACTCAAAGCTCATTTTACGCGTAGGAACGAGGCAAGTCAATTCCTTAGGATGGCAAGTGCCATCCTATCATATTCCTATACTACTCCTAATTCCTACGTTTTGATTTCCTCCAAACCGAATGAGCCCTCAAAGATACGGGTTTCGGGTGTGCATTTGTGGTGGCTCTTAAAAAATTTACGGGTTGGACTACTTTTACGGTTTCTGTTCTGAACACTTTTTTCGCCCAAAACTGTAAAACACAAATTTTTTGCGGGTTTGACCGCTTATGCGGGGTCTGCTAGAGATGCTCTTAGGCCATGTGTGATTTACTTTGCCCCTGAGGCATCGGTACGAATCACCGCGTTGCCTTTTTTAGTTTCTATTTTCCCAAGCCACAATGCCCCTCGGGAGGGCCTTTTCCGCAAATAAATAAAGACAAGGGGTTTTCTTCACAAATATGTCGCCCTCCTCTATCACTGCCTGACAGTGGGGCCATATGCACTTTGTGACTGTATTTATACGTGATGTCAAGTTAAATGACTACAATATGTATAAGCGCTTGCGTATGCAATGTGTTAAAAAACAAGATGACTACAAATCCGTATTCTTAAAATGCCAGCACCAAACTAAATGTCTAGCACAAGTTCTATGACTTGCGATGATATTATCTCTGTAATAACTTTATTTTTGGTATGTAACTTATTTTTTGATAGTTAAATTAAAGGTTAAAATTTGACCTGAAATGCAAGAGGGCTAATACACCAGGAGGAAGGTAGTACTCTACTCCTCCTATCGATTTGCAACGAATGCCAACCCTCTATCGTGGATGTTCTCGAGGGCGAGGCTCATAGTTTGACTGAAGGTGAGCCGCTTTTTTTTAGAAAAAAGGCCAGAGCCTGACTTTATAAATAAAGCCACATAGCAGCATCACGAGAATGAATATTTACAAAAATCGAGCCAAATGAATATTTACTGAAGTTTGCAGCATTTATGTAAACCGCAGTTTTTGATCTTTCATACCACCATTGTTTTTAGATGTATGTATTAACGTCTTTTTTCTTTCTCCCATTTACAGCGCAAAGAAGTTGGAAATTTCTGTAGTCCCCAAGTAAATCATTGATCGATTATATATTGCTCTTTGGTTTTAGAAAAATCAAAACATATTCCCTCTTTGTGCTATATATACTGCTCAATATTCGTTACCATCAATAATAGAATTGATAGTGTGTGTGATTTCCCTCTTTGTGCATAAATACTTAACTTGCATTTTGATATTGGCCAACCTTTGGTTACTACATACTTATCCAGTTGACTGTAGCAAGTCTTTTCTTTTGTGGAACTATAGGAAGTCTCTGTTTCATAGCATTCTATCATTGCTTTCCTTTCCTCTAGAACAAGAACACAAAGTACTTTATGAGATCTTTGGCTCTTCCTACATGAAATTTGCCATGTAACTATGGTTCCTGAAAGTACAACATAAATTTGTTTATCTAGACTCATATAATTTATTACTTGGACAAATAGCGTAAACATATTGGCCTATGGCAATGTTGCTGCAGATTCCAGTGTTCGCATTTGCCACCTTGATTTCCCTTGTAGATGGTTTTAATATTTTTTTTAGAAAAGGAGGATGACCCCCGGCCTCTGCATCTGGAAGATGCATACGGCCACTTTATTGATTATTCTCAGGACCTTACAAAGTATTACAACAATGAGTCTGAATCCATCATCTTGGCAACACATGCCGCTACTCCTATCCAAAATGATGAAGGGGTGCTAGCTGGGCCACTACCCAAACCACTCACCTAAGCCTAACATCAAAAGCCGGAAACCGAAACATATTCAGAAGCCCCAGCCGAGCCACATACCGGGTCTGGGGCACAATCCGGTCAGACGCACTCGTGTGTCGTCGCCGCCATCTTCCACATGTCCGTCTTCAGATCATATTGAGGCTTCTACCTTGTCTGGCCACTCTACCATCGACGTCACCATGACGCCAGACAGCAACCTCCTCCTGCGCGAGTCCATCTCCGCGCATCGGGCGGCGAGCCTCCGCAGCGCCATGCCACCGATCTTCGCCGCCATCAATGAGTGAGATGAAGTACCGCTCCACCACGGCATGTACAGGGTGAGGAAGGGCGAGGTCCCCATCGGAGACACGGCCGGAAGAGAAGCACCGCAGCCCCGAGACACTGCCCGGAGTTGCGACGCAGTAGATCAGGCGGGCCGCCACCAGGAACCAGACAAGCACGCCATGCACACCCAGCATCCCCATGCCCAAGTCGGCGCCTTCAAGAAGGTGACGACGCTGTGGCGCCGCCGCCGCTTAGCCACCGGGGCTAGGGTTTTCACTCGGGCGCAGGGGAAGGGGAGAGGCAGGGGAGGTTTAGCCTCGGCGCCGCCACCAAGGAGGGAATGGCGTCCGGGACGCCATCGACGCCGTGACCGCCACCGGCGGCCAAGGGTTTCCCCCGGCCAAGCACCCTGCCGCCACCTCCGAACCAGCCACATCATCAACAGGCGCGTGTACGCCGGAGATCCAGGACGGTCGAAGGTCATGCATCACGAGCGGACCAGGATCGCATCCGATCTGACGAGGGGAGCCCGGGGCCTCCCCGCGCCATGACCTGTGCCCACCGGGATCTCGCTGCCCGCGCAGCCGAGGGGAACCGGCCTACCTCACCGACGAGCACTCCCCGCCGCCGGAGAAGCGCCGTCCGCACCAGGGAGGCCGCCGCCTCAGATCCGGACCCTCACCATCGAAAGGGATGGTCAGATTGGGGGGAGTGCTGGATCCCGCCAAGTCGCCCCGCCGCCACCATCCCGGGAGCCGGCGCCGGCTTCGCCGGCCGTTCCTCCAGTGGCGGCGAGGTGGGGAGAGAGGTGGGAAGGTTGTAGGCCGCCGGGCCTGGGTTCCCCCGTCGCCGCCAGGGAGGGCGACGCGGGGGACGGGATACGCACCACGATCTCATACGGTTTTAATATGACCATCACATGGGTTAATTGGTCAGGAGGGGCCAACATCCTGCAAGATATAGTGCTGCAAAATGAATGTCGAATTTGTCCAGCTAATCAGGTGAATGTAGTACAGTACCCTTGTCTGTTCATAGCTTAGTTGTAGGTATATGATGATGGTTCATCTTGTTTCCCATCTGTGTCAAATGCCGTGGTGTATTCATGTTTCTTTTGGGTTGTTGCCTGGATTTTTACCTCGATTGTTACCGAGCTAACGAAGGAATTCCATGGAATCTGCTGGTACTTGTGCCCATAGGTATAGATTGTGCAGTTGAAGAAGGTCGAGATAATATCAACTTCCGACATTCTTATTTTGTTGTTACTTGGTACGATTGTTGAGTATAAATGCATCTTGTTTCCAGAAGCATGTTTGACCTCTTTCCTGCTCGTGTGTAGTCTGGGGAGAGCTTGTAAGACTTGCAGGAACGGCCAAAGAAAGCTTGAGATCTCAATAGTAAAGAATTTTGTTTTTTACTGTGTTTGTGATAAAAACATGTTCTAATCATTTCAAGGGAGTGTGCAGCAGAGGACCTGTTTTTCAGAGGGATGCACCATGTATGCAGCGTCAACATAATATGAAGATTTTACTTGCATCCTCGTAGTAACTATTGCATTTGTATTTTTTCTGTCCCTATGATTGGATACAAAAATGCAAGTGTGCCAGCTGCGGGTCAATGTTTAAGGTTATTGCTGCCACTGTTTCACTGAGTGAAATATTTGTTGCTTCGTTCCAACTTAGTACTCCCTGCTCCGAACGGATATAATACAATATTATTTACTACTGTATTGGGTGTCTTGTTTTAAAAGAAAATGAAAATCTTTCATGAAATAACTCATTTGTGTCTATTTATCATAAATTCAAGATGAATGGGTGCAGCAACGCGCGCCATCAATGATCTAGTACCTTTAAAAATTGCATACTACAGTACTGCTTTGCTTCTTCCAAATGAAGTAGAATACCTGCTCGCCCGGAGACCGCCTCCCCGCCGGCCTGAGGAGATGCCAGGGATGGGAGTGCTTTCCCACCACTACCATCCCTCAGTCGAGGCAAACGCCGAGGGAGATGGATCACATGTCGCCCTCAGCCAGCCATTGAGAAGGTTCCATACCACGACGAGAAGAGAGACTGCAGGCAGATATAGTTGGGACGTCATCTCAGTTTTCTGGTGTCAGGCTGAGGCAGGCAGTGCGTACAAACATTTTAGATTTTACCTGTAACTTGAACCTCTGTACTGAGCATCCTCCCCCCTGCTCACTCACTGCCTACCTTGCCCGCGCCATCTTGAGTACGCGGTCAAGGTCGGCAAACCCTCGTTCTCTCTTCTCTCTATCAATAGAATGATACGCATCAATGCGTGTTCGTGAAAAAAAAAGGCCGAGGCAGGCAGCATGTACAATACCTCCTTGCTTCGAGACCGCCTGGTTGCGTGCGAAGGAGAGGCTAACCCTCAGCCAATCATGGAGAAGGTTCCTTCCAAACCACGAGGAGGGGAGACACTTGAGACAGACCCTGAGACTCCATCTCAGGAGCACCGGAGGGCAGAGTCCACACCAAGGAAGAGTCGTGAAGCCATCCCCTCCGTGCCAACGGGTCAGCCAGGCAGGCCAAGATTATGCATTTCGGGGCGCAACTTGGTTTCCGCAAGGCACATTGTCCGCGTGCGTGAGTGCACCGTCCTTGCCACCGGCACAGCACATGCTCCAAAGGACCGTGCTCCGCCACCGAGGATGTATTACCGAAGAATGCACTGCCGAGGACGGAAGAGCGGTGACGGCCGCGGTAGGGTCACCGAACGAGAGAAATTCCCAAGAGGGCAAACAGATAACATACTGAATGATTTTACCATGCAAGTATTTTCCTTAAACTGGCGCTATTGATATGTGTAAAACTGTACGGCGTCTTCCTTCGAAAACTGCCAGTGACATCCGAGCTATAAATTTCCCGAGAACCAATTGGACAACAAGAGAGGTGCTAGTTTAGCGCATCCAGATATCTCAAGGGAGAGTCCATGTGTCAGCAAGCGGTTTAACAAGGCAACTGTGCCAGGTTAAAGCATTGAATTCACTCGAGCTGTTTCTGATTTAGTATTACTTGCTGCTTAAGTAAATCAGGACAGAACTATTGGGTACTGACTGCAAGTCTGAAGATCAACTGAGACACATGGAGTTGACATCTCATTATTGCAAGTGTTGAGCAAGAAAGCAACCAAAGTGTAGACAGATTGCAGAGGTCATATGGAATAGGAGAACAAAGAATAAGTGAATTATTATTTATGCAGGTATTTTTGTGTGCCTAACACACTTGTTTTGAATCCTTCATTTTTACTCAAAAAGAATGCAGCTCGCAGAAGCTCATCTTATACGACAGTTCAAGGGCGTCCATGTGTCAGGAAGCAGCTTAACAAGATATCTGGACTTACCAAGTTAAAGCATCCACTTCCCTTGACGGTTGCAGATTCATTGAATGGTTGTCTAAGCAAAGGGTTCTGATAACGCCCACACGTGTGGCATACTAGACCATCCGTCCACACATCATGTGTCGCGTGAGCAGGAGACAACTCACATGGGTTGTGTGTGGGCGAACATTAGAATTGCCCACACATGTGGGCGCGGTTATTTCGTGCTACACGCTCAATAAGTACTACTCATCCCCATCTCGCGCGTGTGGCACAAAGCAAATCCGCCCGCACGTCCTGACGCAGTTACGTTAGGTACCCGCGGGATGACGATTTAGTTGTCATCCGGGATGACAGATGTAGTTATCTGGGATGACAAATGTAGTTGTAAAAGCATGGCAACTTTCTCTGTTTTGATTAACTATAGTTGCCATGTCTAATTTATGGTAGTTGATGCGTGTAATCAAACCATAGGTGCCGTGTGTGATTAACTACTTGCCACTGATGATCAAACAATAGCTGTCATGTGTGTTTACCTAGTTGCCATGTGTGGTGCAACCATAGTTGTCATGTATGGTTAATCATAGTTGTCATGTGTGTTTATCTGGTTGCCACGTACGTGCAACTGCAGTTGCCGTCTAGCAACGAATTATAGTTGCCGTGTGTGTTTACCTAGTTGTCATGTACGCGCAACTGCAGTTGACATCCAATAACATACGAGTGTCATGTGGGCGAAAAGCAGTTCGCCCATACGCGCGTGAAATAGATGGTGGCTGTGTGGGCAGAAACTAGTTCGCCCACATAAAGCAGCTAGCAAACCGCGTGTTGCGGGGCATGTGAGCGAACTATCCAACGCCCACACACGTGATGATGCCGACGTGGCACTCAGATTCTAACAGATCCTTAAGGATTCATGAAAAACAGAATCAACATGGATCAAGACGTGTGGGCGATGTGCAAGCATGTCACACGTGTGGGCGTTATCATTTGGGTAAGCAAAATAAGACAGAAACATTGGGTACTGTCTACATGGTAGGAACCAAAGTTTGAAGATCAACTCAGACACTTGGAGTCGACATCTCATTATTACAAGTGCTGAGCAAGAAATCAAACTAGTGCGAACAGAATGAGGAAGGAAGTCTGTACAATACTTGCCCGCTTCAAGTTCGCCTACTTACGTGGGAAGGAGACGCCGGGGGGGTGCATGGCCTCCAATCTTCCGCCGAGGGAGACGGATCACATGACGCCCTCATCAAATCATGGAAGAAGGTTCCAAACCACGACGTGGGGAAACACTTCAGACAGATGCTGAGAGAGACGCCATCTCAGGAGCACCGAGGGCAGAGTCCACACCAAGGAGGGTCGTGAAGCCATCCCTTCCCCTCCGTGCCAACTTGGCCAAGATTATGCATTTTGGGGCTCAACTTTGGTTCCCGCAAAGCACATTGTCCACGGGCGTGCACCGTCCTTGCCACCGGCAAAGCACATGCTATCCCAAGGAGCACGTGGCGACTGAACTGAAGACGCACCCAAGAGTTCACTCAATATGGAAGGGCAGCGGTCCATAAGAGGAGCCAAGAGAACAAGCAGCTAACATACTGAATAATTTTACCATGTACTGTGCTATGTATTCTCTTCCCATGTGTAAACTGTACGCCCGTCTTCCCTCCTTTTCCTGGAGCTCTCAACATTTCAAGTCTCAAAAACAAGTTGCAAGACAGTGGACAACGCTGCAATATTCTTTCTGTGGTACATCAACAGAGCACATGTGTGAAGAACCAATTGGACAACAAGAGAGGTGCTAGTTTAGAGCATCCAAAATGTCTCGAGGGAGCCAGCAAGCAGTTTAACAAGGCATCTGTGCAGACTGTGATAGGTTAAACCATTGACTTCACTTGAACTGTTTCTGATTTAGTAGTGTTGAATACTAGCTGCTTCACAAGTAAATCAGGACAGAACTATTGGATACTGGCTACATGGCACATGCGAACACAAGTTTGAACATCAACTGAGACACATGGAGTTGACATCTCATTATTGCATATTCGCAACAACAACAAAAGACATCTCATTATTGCAAGTGTTGAGCAAGAAAGCAACCGGAGTGTGGACAGATTACAGAGGTCAAACTATTCCTTACATACGGAACTGGAGAACAAAGAATAAGTGAATTATTATTTATGAAGGAGTTTTTACCTAAGATAAGATACTCATTTCGAATCCTTCAATTTTTACTCAAAAAGAATGCGGCTCCTTCATTACGCCCTCTTATACAAACCGCCGAAGCTCATCGAAGCTCGTAGACGATGAACTCTTCCTCCTCTTCTCCTTCGAAGAATCGAGAACCAAGAATGGAACAAATAATGGACAAGTAAAGCTCATAGCCGACGAACTCTTTCTCCTCTTCCCCTCAGAAGAACCAAGAACCAAGAATGGGAACAAATGGACAACGGAAAACAAGTGGCCACCACCATCATGTGCACAAGATCCCATGCTCCGAAGAGCTGTAGGACAGGGCCTCCTTCTTCCCGCCCACAAGCCTCAGGATGCCCTCGAACACCTCCACGTCGCAGGGGATCCTCAGGGCGCCCTCGTGCCGGAACCCGAACTCCTCCTCGGCCTCCCTGAGCAGCTCCTCGAACGCCCAGTGCCCGAGGTACTCCGTGGGGATCACGAACCTCCTCATCTCCTCCCCGACGCACACCGCGAAGAAGCCCCGCGGGACGCCGGCAGCACCACCGCCACCACCGTGCCTGCTGCCGGCCTTGGGCGTGAGCGCGAGCCGCTTCCACTTCCTGAGGAGCTGCTGCAGCCTCACGATGTCCCTGATCTTGTTGCTCGCCCTGCCTTGCTCCCCCATTGCCAGTGTGTGTGTGCGTGTTGGTGTGGGTGTTGGTGTGGGTGGGTCTCTTGTCTCAGGCTGCTGCTGCTGCTGCTGCCTCCTTGGCCTGGTGCAAAGAGTTGTAAAGGGACTGACAATATATAGGGGCTTGGATTGGACGAGTGTTGAGTCGCGGGTTAGCGTGTTCAACGGGTTAGCTCTGATGTTCTAATCAATGGCTTGATACGAGGCTTTGTTTAAGCCCCGGAGCTCTGTTTTATATGCTCTGCTCTTAGGATGATACTAAACTAATGCAAAGCGAAACAACGGGCCGGCACCACTAGTTTCTGGAGTTCTTTGCTATCTTCATCAGATTGATTACCTGTAACTACCATAGTTAGCAAATGTAGTGCAAACTCTGAAGGACTCTACTCCCTTCTGCAGTGAAACCAGAAGCACTTACTTTTCTTCCACTTCACTGGCTCGACATGTGTTTGCATGGGAGAAGGTAAGCTCAGCACCATGCTGCCCTAAAAAGGGGAGAAAGAAAAAGGTTACAAAGATAAACATACCATCATGTGATTATTTGGCTACTAGGTTGCTGAAGAAAGTAAAACAAGTACAGCAACTACTAGGAACTAGGGTATCCTTATGTTATGTCGTCTGATCAACTGAATTTGGTCGAGGTAAAGGCAAGGAATGTTCAGTGCGAAACCGATGAAAGATTCCTGACGTTTTGGACACGGCCACTGGATTTTATTCTATATTTGTGAAGAGGTTGTTCTTTCAATATCATGTCAGAAACCTGACCTCTCAAAGTGCGATCCAACTGATGGAAGATTCTCTCATCCCCTGCTAATGATGAGCAATCAGCGCCCGCTCTGCTCCGCTTATCTGAGCAACCACCACCATGATTTGCTTCAACCTCATCATTGCTGCAAGGCCAAATAACAGTTCATGTATCGGAAAAGGACTGCTCTAGTCCTAGCTTTAGGTGGCAGCGCGAACTGCCCGTCTACTCTTGCAGGTTTTAGTGTTTGACTCTGAAACAAAAAGGTGCTTGCGGAATATAGTATATTAACGGATTTGGATTTGTTTACTCCTCTGTTTTCCTTCTGGTAATCATTCACGGATTTGGGGGTTATTGTGTCGATGTCGTGCTCAAACTTCACGATATTCTGTAATTCCCACGTTTAGTTCACTCCTGAAGGCAAAGTTCCGCTGCATCCATGTTCACCTGAAAAGGAGAGGCTTCTGAGTTTGAGTTTTGGGCAACAAAAACAGAACAATCTACGCTGTTGCTAATTCGAGAGATTTCTGCTCCCAGGAGGACATGAGCGATGACATCATGTTTGTAGAAGTAAACTAATAACAGGGATTCTCTGCAAGACAACAAGTTAGCCAAATTACGCATATCGGTACAGCGAAGTACTACAGTACAATCAGAAGATGTCCATTTAAGCAACCAAGAACTAAGGCAGATCACTCTTATAAGATAACATACAGCACGTACCTTTAACTAGAGAGATATATGAATCAGATGGCTCTCTATTCTGGCCTGTATACCACAAAGTTGGAACTCCTTTCCAGTCATCAGGGGCAGCACAGGACATCAACCGCAATACCTGCATCTGAACTTGAGCAATTCTTTCGTTCTGTCCACACATCTCAAACGAGATGGAAATTGCTGTCAGAACCAAGGTCACATCTTAAAGTAAGCAAAGAAGTTCTGCCCCTGCCACGCGGAAATTGTTGCACCAGATGCATAACTGAAGTAACTGTTGCTCCCCTTCTTTCTTAAGGTAACATGTCATGCACATGGCAACTGAAAACATGGCATCTGAGCAGATCAAGGTACCAGAGATCAGGCTGCACATGCCATTGGCCACATAGCTGACACAAATCACCCAGATCCGGCACAGACTTCCTTGATAAGCAAGTTGGCGTGGGTAGCACTGGCACATGCATGGAGATCACTTCCATATTCTCAGGAGATAATCACTGATAGCCTGAAAGATGAATATTGGAAATTTATATTCTTCTACCTACAGAAGTGGTTATAGTATGGCAGATGCTTTATTCTGGAAGAAACCGAGTCACAGCAGAAAACACATAGGATAAAATGTCAACAGTAGATGATAACAATCACTTGCATAATATATTCTCACTACAGTAACTATGGATTTAGCTTTTACTGAAGCTAAATCCATAGTTACTGTAGTAAGAGGATAAAAAGGGACTTGCATTATCTACCTTGTCTGACGGGACCGAAATATGTAAATGAAATTTTAAAATACATGGTCACTTTCTGCAGTCAGACCTACCAAATCTATTCAACCAACCAATCAGGAAACTTTATGGTCCGAAACAAGCATACGCACAATGATTACCATGATAGGGACAATACACTGTCCATCAGAACTTTGTAAAGAGGAAAATTCCGATTTAGCTTCATCCATGCAGATATATATTTTTATTTTTGTGTGGCTTAAGATATAATGGTTCCGGTTAGACAGCTGTGTCTGTACTCTATAGTCCTTCCAATAACATAAAATTTGCATGTGTCAAGACATGGCTACAGTGCTATACTGACACCTTAACAATTAAATGATGAAGTACGAGACTCAGAGGAACTGGAGTATCTCACAGATAGTGATACAGCATAATCATCCAAGGACTCTATTCATGAGGAAGTATCTTGGATTGAATACCATAACATTCAGGAGACTGCAAACAATTCATTGCAGTCACATGAGACAACTCAGGGCAGTGTTGGATTTGCCATGTGTCCAGTTTCAACTGTGTTATCAGATAAAAGCACATAGAGAATTTCAATGTCAATACTCAATAGCAGCCACTTGGATCTCCTTTAATATCCACATATGCTTATTTGCTGACGCAGAAAAAAAATAATGCGATAAATGAAGCTAAAGAGTAGAACTAACTAGGATGAGTTTCTTTAGGCCGGGAAGATCAACAGGGCAAAAGTGTCTCACTGCCATTGAAAACAAGATAAATGATATAGTATGAGCTATGGATTGCAACATTAAACTCGGAGGAATTGAAGTGTCTTATGGATAGTGATACAATGTAACCATCGAAGGGTCATATTAATGACTCATGACTCATGAGAAGTATTTTGGATTGAATACCATAATAAATTGAGGATACAACATTCATTATAATCTCACAGGAGACTCCCCAGGACATTGAACTGAGTTATCAGATAAAAAGCACATACAGCAATTGAATGGAAGCAATCTATGTCAAAAGCAGCTTCTTGGATATCCTGTTATATTCCATATGTTATAAAGGAAGCTGAAGAAGATTTGTTAAGGTGGACAGAATTAAGGTAACAAAGTTAACTTGGATGAGTTTCTTTAGACTGGGAAGATGGACAAGGTAAAAGTGTCTCACTGCCATTGAAAACAGAACAGTATATTGGTACTCCCTCCGTAAAGAAATGTAAGAGTGTTT
This sequence comes from Triticum urartu, assembly GCF_003073215.2. Classification (NCBI taxonomy): domain Eukaryota; kingdom Viridiplantae; phylum Streptophyta; class Magnoliopsida; order Poales; family Poaceae; genus Triticum; species Triticum urartu. The sequence goes on from NC_053027.1 coordinate 83,690,963, forward strand.
AGATCACTACTTTAATTGGTATAAGAGATTTAAGGTACAAACAATTCAGGTGGGGCTGCCTGAACAATCATGATAGAGCTCTCCAGTGTGATTGGCATTTCCACATGTATACTATTTTTTGAAGGAATACTTATAGTAAGATGACAAAGCCAGAGCACAAAAACTATGCAGCAAACTTAATCAATTACATGGAGTGCCTTTTTTTCAGCTTTCTTAAGGTAGAAGTCATACGGTAAAAGCAGAGGATGCACAATTGTTAACTGTCGGAAGCAAGAAGCGCCACAATGATATTTCCAGTCCAGAAATTGTTAACTGTCCGAAGCAAGAAGCACCGCAATGATATTTCCAGTCCAGAATGTCTCAGATTACCAATACTATACAACTAAAAACTGGTAACAAGATTGACTGTAAACAAATATGAAGAAGTTGAGCAAGTGTTGCAAAATTGTCATATTATTCTAGCCACCAAGCAGAAGGCGAACAAATATCAGATGATCTTTTTGCAGTGCACTTTCAGCAGCAAGAATGAACTAGAAATATCGACACCTCAAACTTCTTAGATAGACAACATTCTAGCACAAGCATAGTTGCACATACATTGCCAGGAAGACAGACAGAGCTAGTACATTGGGTCCATAACTCCATTTCACTAAGCAACCTTGCAAATGCCGCTGGAATTGCTTCTGGAATTGAAATGAGACTCCATCCTATCTCACTGAGCAACCTTGCAAATGTCCTCATACTCAATAGCCTTGAGAACTTTCCCATCATAGAGGCCCTTTTCAACCTGCAGTTTGGCGGAGAATCTCTCTGTGTCCACTGAGAGCAGCCTTGCATTCGAGCCCCGGTAAGCCCCGTTAACAATCCGCACCAGCCCACCAATCTGCGGGAGGACAGTCTCAAGCTCATCCTGGTCGACCCTGAGAACATGCTTGCTCTCCAGCATCTCAATCTCCCCGACATACTTATCAATCACCCTCTTCACCAACCCCTTCTGCTTGTAGTACCCCTTCTCGGCCAGCGACTTGCTCATCACCTTGACAACGATACCAGGGCACAGCCAGTAGTCCTTCCGGTTGCTCCGCTCCTTGGCCTTCTCCTCCTCCTTCATCAGATCATCAATTGCCGACCTCCTGGTGTCTGTTGCCTTCCCTGCAACTTTCGCCTTCTTGTTGGGCACCTCCTCCTCTTCCTCCTCGAAGCCAAATTTCATCTTTGGCTTATCATCAAAAGGATTAATCTTAGGCGGCGGCACAGCCCGCTGGAGCGCAATGGCAATCTTCCCAGTTGGCTTATTGGCCTCTTTCCCCTCCTCCTGATGTTCTTCCTGATCATCCTCGTCTGATCCCGAATACTCATCATCCTCGCTGCCGAGGTCATCATCAGCATTAGCATCATCGTCTTCTTCGCCATTAGCCTGGGCTTTCTGTGCACGCTCGATCTGACGGGCAATCATGAGCTCCTGGCGCTCGTCCTCGGCGAGGTCGGACTTGACCCTCTTGCGCTTGAGCCTGGCCTTGATGGCCTGCTCCGAGTCGCGGTCGATGTAGGTGATGAACCAGCCCTTGGGCGTGTCCTCGACCTTGGCGTGGCCCTCGCGGCCGAGGAACTTGACGAACTCGGTGAGCGTGGCCCAGCGGGTGGAGTTCATGTGCACGTGGTGGCGGTCGGCGATGAACTCGTTGTAGATGACGGTGGCGGCGACGCGGGAGCTGCGGTGGGCGCGGCGGAGCAGGGTGAGGAACTCCTCGAGGAACTCGTCGGAGAAGCCCTCAACGACGCGGTCGGGGGCCTGGCCGAAGATGGCCATCTGCCGCTGGTGCGACTCCGACATGCAGTGGCACTTGAAGCCGTTCTCGTCGCGGCACTGCTTCTGGCACATCTGGCAGTACCACCGCAGCTTCTGCAGCCCCTTGGCCTTGATCCGGTTCGCGATCGCCTTGGGCGTCAGGAAGTCGCTCTTCCCCATCGCGCCGCCGGCGCCGCCGGGAACGTGCGGAGGGGAGGGGAGTGGGTTTGCGAGGGGCTGGGAGCGGCGCGCGGCGAGTGGGGGCGCCGGGTTTGGGTCGGTCGGCGGGCGGCGGCGGTGGTTGGCGGCCGGAGAGATCCGCGAGGGCAGGCAAGCGGTGGATTAGGGATTGGGGATTGGACTGTGGAGTCGGTTTGGAGACGTGGGGATCTCGAGGACTTATTAGCAAACCAGCACGTACCCAGTCTGACACGGTGGCTAACACGTATACAACTCGGACATGTATACAATTTTTTTCACAAATACGCAAAGTTTATGTATTTTTTCAAAAAGTATTTTCATTGATAGAAAAAGTATAGAATGAGTTCAACGATCCATGAGAAACAACCTGAATCAACACGACGATCAACATCTCCAAATTCAAGAACAAGAACGCCGCCAAGAAACAACATAGTGCCTTTGTAAAAAGAAAATGATATTGTGGCGTTGTCGCCGTCCAGTCCAACAAACCGGACCTAGGGCTCCCCGGATGATGCAAAAAGGCACAGATATAGGTCATGACAACGCCTTCAAGAAGGAGACGACACCCCTAGGTGTCATTGTTGCAAGCATCCAACACACTCGTGTGCATTCATCTCAGCATGTATACTTTCCTCTCAAGAGGCGCGCAAGTGTCTTTTCCCTACGAGAGCATCCCGCAAGCGAGGGCTGAGATTGTATATATGTATGGGTCGCTATTGTAAAGTGTATACAACACCTCGCCAAGTCCTTTGGTGAAGGTCTCCTCACGAGATGCTCACAAAGGAACAGACAAACGCGCTTCGTTGTAAAAAAAATACGAATGATTGCAGGCGAGTACATCCCTTCGGGGCAAGTACCTAACCCTCCATGAGGAACCCAAGGAGATCCTCCACAAGAATCCTGAAAGATTCCCGTAAGGAGCAACAAGATGTCCTCCACGAGGGACATAAGCAAAGTTTCTCGAGAGATCCCCTACAGGCATTACCTCGACTAGATTTGAACTATCATCAGTTTGCATATTAACTAGATTTGGATTGTCATCTACAAGAGGTTGCTCCTTTCCAGATTGTTTTGCATTTTCAGCAATAGATTCAGAAGTAATTCCTTAAAGTTGAACCGATCCGCTTGGAAAAGAATTCCATTTCCCTTTTCCTATCTTTTCATTCTTTTAGCACATCAAATTGATAAAAGATAGAAATTAATAACTAATCCGTTCATTTGCCGAACACCACGCACACAGCAATAGGGAGGCAGAATTACCTTCATGAGTTCAGGTGTCTCGGAGCAGACGGCAGAACGACGGCGAGCAGCGAGCACCCTAGCCAGATGCTGAGATGAGGAGACCTGGAGACGAAGAGGCAGACAACGCGTAACTTCCAATCGATTAATTTGCCGCTTGGTCTGCCTACTCCACGGCACAGACCCTATTTATCGCCCGTTGCGAGTCGTAACTCGGACTCGCCCGCTTACGAGTTCTAAGCGGGTCGATCCATTAGTTTTTCTTTAAGGAGAAAAGATAAGAAAACATGATGGAAAGGAGGGATTTGAACTTCGGATCTCGGCATCGAGGTCATAGGGGCACAGCAACTGGGCTACGACGCGTTCATGTCCAACTTTCTTTTTAAATCTTTTTATTGTCTATTTTTTGTTTTCATTTTTTTCCCATTTTCTTCTCTATTTATGTTTTTCTTTTTTGTTTTTATTTTTCGTTTTATTCCTTCTTTTTGTTTCTTTTTCTGTTTTATTATTTATTTTTAGTTTTATTTTTCTTTATTTGAAAATATTCGTTTTTGATATCTTAAAAATCTGAGTGTTACTGTGAAGCTATGAGTGTCGAATCGCCAGTCTGTTCACATGTTGGAAGGAGATCTCAAGCCGTTTTTGTCCAAGTACAATGCATTGGAGTGTTTGTGCCTGGGCCGTTGTTACCCAGTGCTTAATCTGAAAGTACAGAAACCACTATTGGCTGCGTAATTTATCTGTCCGGTGATGACAGCTGCAGATTATAGAATTTAGTGCTCCGAATCTAACAAAATTTGAGTATTCGGGTCAAGCCATACCCACTCGGTGAATCCATGAAGCCAACAGAAGCTGCGTGTGGAGGTTACTATACTTTGGTTTTGGGAACCTGGCCAACTGATGAGCAGAATGGAGTGTCAGTGGGAAAGACAAGCAGTGAAGGGGCAAAGAGAATTTAAAATGACTGGCAGCTTTTAGAGAAAAATCTACCAAGAGGAAAACAATCCTGTAAATTGGCGAGTATAAAGGTTCCGCAGCAAGGTTACAAAAATTATCTCTCGCATAAGGATAACAGTACTGAACAGTAAACACTCCTAAACGAAGAGATGGCTGATCGTCGGAATACTATGTTTACGCTCGATGGGCTGCAACATTACCAAGGTGATCTGCGGATAGTCCGTCTATCATCCAGACGAATCAGGGGACATCCATTTAAATTTGTGCTATTAACACATATTGTTTTTATCAAAAATTGTTTATCTTTACTTTGATCTGTATATTTTTATATGTAGAGTAATTATTCACTTTAAAGTGGTGTTATACCGCCGTGCCATGCTGCTCAATGAAAACAACCAAGTTGCCGTCCTTGCGGACAAATTGATATCAGCATATCAGGGTCACACCCGCTCATACAAGCGGCCCAATGGATGTGTACAAGTCGCCGCCATACGGTCCAATTTACTCCAACAACTCTGAAGCAAGCCATAATATATTAACAGCCTTCGCCTATACCGGATGGCTCAAAGGACAAGCGCATGAGTCGCCACCACCGTGGTTTGTTTAAATTCAACAACCAGCTGGGATGAACCGTTGGCCGGATTACTGACGCAAATCATATGGGGTCATTTATAACACGCCGCGGTCGACCTCAAGTTTTTGTGGATTCACATCGTGTTATCAACACTAAGGATATACAATGAGTGTTGCGAAGATCATTAACTCGCCACCTTGCTTCCAGCTTCAACATATGACAGCGTTTCGTTGTTCAGCTATATGCCAGTTTATATCACGGCCAAACATGGAGAATCTCAAGACAACTCCTCGAGTCGTCTTAAGACTCGGGGGTTACAATGATATAACTCAGCAAATCTTGCCAGTTTCAACAAATTTAAGAACCCCAGGACGATGAAGGGAAAAATAACCTGGTCCCAGAGGCTACTGCTATATTGATGAAAATTTAAAGGCCATCAGAAAATTTCCGGCTTAAAAAGTATATGACATTTACAAAATTTCGGCTCAATGAAAAAATTCCAGGTCATCAGAAAGGATTCCGGTTCAAGAGACATCTCTCTCCCATAAAGCGTTGAAGCTCTCAAATATCCGGTTTAAAATCCGGTTCAAGGGAAGTCAGTCTCACTGAAGCTCTCAAATATCCGGTTTACAATCCGTCTCAAGGGAAATCTGTCTCCCACAAAGCTCTGAAGCTTTCAATATCCGGCTCAACGCCTTGTTCAAGACGAATTCATTACTCACAAGTTTGAGTTCTCAGAAAAATTAAAGGGACCAAAAAGAGTCTGTTGCAAAGCACAACTCAAACATAGGTACCCTACTTCAACGACCATTGGGGGCGGATCGTGTTCGAATCCAGCTTGACCCTTTGGTCCGGCTCATGATCGTATTCGAATCTAGTCGTTAACTCTCATGATCACTAGGGGGCTTCCTGTTCAAACATAGGTCGTATTCGAACCAAAGAGAACATAGTTGTCGGTACCCTCTTGATCGGCACAATGCCAAACCCACTAGGAGGCTTCTTGATCGTATTCGAATCATAGCTTAACCCCTTTTGGGTCGGACTTTGATCGTATTCGAATCAGAGTCGTTAAAAAACTCTCAAGGTCATTTGGAGGCTTCCTGTTCAAACATAGGTCGTATTCGAACCAAAGAGAACATAATTGTCGGTACCCTCTTGATCGGCACAACGCCAAAACCACCAGGGGGCTTCCCGATCGTATTCGAATCCTAGCTTAACCCCTTTTGGTCTGGCTTACTGATCGTATTTGAATCATAAGCCTCGCTTTTTTCTCTTTGTTTGACTTAAGTTTTTTGAAAATAGTCTTTTGGGTTTGTCTTGAGACTTTTTGTTCATATCTGAAGCATGTATGTGGTTTCGATTAACCCAGCTTGACTTTGGATGATAAGTCGCCATCATATAACAATCATAAACATTTGGAGATTTTGGCTTCTAAAGATTGGGTTATCGCCCTTACTGCACAGGTATCCTAAACCGGCAGTATGATTCAATATCACAGGAACCGGTTTTCAAACCGGGTTATATTATTCAAATCTTTAATAGCCAACATGGCTGGATTTTTATTATGGTTATCAATAATCAGTATTATGATTAAGGTTTTCAAAGTCGCTTTCGCGCAATGGCTATTATCTTATCAATGGATATGATTTATTCTACAATGGAAGGAATAGTCCCGAGTCGCTGCAGGCTTACGACCCGACACTTGGGGGCTACATTATTCAAGTTGAGATTACATCAAATATGCAAGTCTCATGTCGCTGCAAGCATGCACCATGACACTTGGGGGCTAATGCAAAGTCATTTTTATTGGCCTTATTGAAGACCCGACTCATCACATCATAATAAGCCAGCCCTTGGGGGTTACCAATTGCTCCTGTCAACAATTCAAGGTACACAAGTCTTAATCCATTATATTGAAGGATCCGTTGCTCAGTTGGTAAAGCACAAAGCTCTTAACCTTGTGGACATGGGTTCAAGCCCCATGATGGGGGTTACATCATATGATTTTCTTTTCCAAGAAGTATATATAAAGTCCCAACTCAATATTATTTTACTAAGCCGGCCCTTGGGGGCTACACGTTGCTGTTCAAGTCTACATGATCATATTTTTAAAGTCCCTACTCATTATTGTTTAATGACCCGACCCTTGGGGGCTACACTGGTTTAAGTTTTTTTATGAGCATCAGGCAATTACAAAGTCCCAGGTTACTGCAAGCATGACAACCCGGCACTTGGGGGCTACATATGTGGAATACTCAGTTTGGACTACTGACTGCAATGAACAACCTGGATTTTTTCAAGGTGGCAACATTTTGTTGGGGAACGTAGCATAAATTCAAAATTTTCCTACGTGTCACCAAGATCTATCTATGGAGTCATCTAGCAACGAGGGAGGAGTGGATCTACATACCCTTGTAGATCGCGCGCGGAAGCGTTCAAGAGAACGGGGTTGATGGAGTCGTACTCGTCGTGATCCAAATCACCGATGATCCTAGCGCCGAACGGACGGCACCTCCGCGTTCAACACACGTACGGAGCAGCGACGTCTCCTCCTTCTTGATCCAGCAAGGGGGAGGAGAGGTTGATGGAGATCCAGCAGCACGACGGCGTGGTGGAGGAAGTAGTAGCGGGATTCCAACAAGGCTTCGCCAAGCGCTGCGGGAGGAGGGAGATGTGTCATGGGAGGGAGAGGGAGGCGCCAGGGCTTAGGTGGTGCCCTCCCTTCCCCCCACTATATATAGGGCCAAGGGAGAGGGGGGCGCAGCCTTGGCCCTTCCTCCAAGGAAGGGTGCGGCCAGGGAGGAGTCCATCCTCCCCAAGGCACCTAGGAGGTGCCTTCCCCCCCTTTAGGACTCTTCCTTTCCCTTATCTCTTGGCGCATGGGCCTCTTGGGGCTGGTGTCCTTGGCCCATATAGGCCAAGGCTCACACCCCTACAGCCCATGTGGCCCCCGGGGCAGGTGGACCCCCGGACCCCTTTCGGCACTCCCGGTACAATACCGATAATGCGCAAAACTTTTCCGGCGACCAAAACAAGACTTCCCATATATAAATCTTTACCTCCGGACCATTCCGGAACTCCTCGTGATGTCCGGGATCTCATCCGGGACTCCGAACAACATTCGGTAACCACATACAAACTTCCTTTATAACCCTAGCGTCATCGAACCTTAAGTGTGTAGACCCTACGGGTTCGGGAACCATGCAGACATGACCGAGACATTCTCCGGTCAATAACCAACAGCGGGATCTGGATACCCATGTTGGTTCCCACATGTTCCACGATGATCTCATCGGATGAACCACGATGTCGAGGATTCGATCAATCCCGTATACAATTCCCTTTGTCTACCGGTATGATACTTGCCCGAGATTCGATCGTCGGTATCCCGATACCTTGTTCAATCTCGTTACCGGCAAGTCTCTTTACTCGTTCCGTAACACATAATCCCGTGATCAACTCCTTGATCACATTGTGCACATTATGATGATGTCCTACCGAGTGGGCCCAGAGATACCTCTCCGTCACACGGAGTGACAAATCCCAGTCTCGATCCGTGCCAACCCAACAGACACTTTCGGAGATACCTGTAGTGTACCTTTATAGCCATCAAGTTACGTTGTGACGTTTGGCACACCCAAAGTATTCCTACGGTATCCGAGAGTTGCACAATCTCATGGTCTAAGGAAATGATACTTGACATTAGAAAAGCTTTAGCATACGAACTACACGATCTTTGTGCTAGGCTTAGGATTGGGTCTTGTCCATCACATCATTCTCCTAATGATGTGATCCCGTTATCAACGACATCCAATGTCCATGGTCAGGAAACCGTAACCATCTATTGATCAACGAGCTAGTCAACTAGAGGCTTACTAGGGACATGGTGTTGTCTATGTATCCACACATGTATCTGAGTTTCCTATCAATACAATTATAGCATGGATAATAAACGATTATCATGAACAAGGAAATATAATAATAACCAATTTATTATTGCCTCTAGGGCATATTTCCAACAGTCTCCCACTTGCACTAGAGTCAATAATCTAGTTCACATCGATATGTGATTAACACTCAAGGTCACATCCCCATGTGACTAACACCCAAAGAGTTTACTAGTGTTGCTAAACTAGTTCACATCATCATGTGATTAAGACTCAATGAGTTCTGGGGTTTGATCATGTTTTGCTTGTGAGAGAGGTTTTAGTCAACGGGTCTGCAACAATCAGATCCATATGTACTTTGCAAATCTCTAGGTCATATTATAAATGCTGCTTCCACGCTCCACTTGGAGCTATTCCAAATGGTTGCTCCACTATACGTATCCGGTTTGCTACTCAGAGTCATTCGGATAGGTGTTAAAGCTTGCATCGATGTAACCTTTTACGCCGAACTCTTTATCACCTCCATAATCGAGAAACATGTCCTTATTACTCCAAGGATAATTTTGACCGCTATCTAGTGATCCACTCCTGGATCACCTTTGTACCCTCTTGCCAGACATGTGGCAAGGCACACATCAGGTGCGGTACTCAGCATGGCATATCGTATAGAGCCTATGACAAAAGCATAGGGGACGACATTCGTCCTTTCTCTTTCTTCTGCCGTGGTCGAGCTTTAAGTCTTAACTTCATACCTTACAACTCAGGTAAGAACTCCTTCTTTGACTGATCCATCTTGAACACCTTCAAGATCATGTCAAGGTATGTGCTCATTTGAAAGTACCATTAAGCGTTTTGATCTATCCTTATAGATCTTGATGCTCAATGTTCAAGTAGCTTAATCCAGGCTTTCCATTGAAAAACACTTTCCAAATAACCCTATATGCTTTCCAGAAATTCTACATCATTTCTGATCCACAATATGTCAAGAACATATACTCATCAGAAATTCTATAATGCTCCCACTCACTTCTTTGGAAATACAAGTTTCTCATAAACTTTGTATACACCCAAAATCTTTGATCATCTCATCAAAGCATACATTCCAACTCCGAGATGCTTACTCCAGTCCTTAGAAGGATTGCTGGAGCTTTGCGTACTTATTAGCATCTTTCAGGATTGACAAAAACCTTCCGGTTGTATCACATACAACCTTTTCTCAAGAAAATCGTCGAGGAAACAATGTTTTGACATCCTATCTGCAAGATTTCATAAATAATGCAGTAATCGCTAATATAATTCCAACAGACTCTTAGCATCGCTACGAATGAGAAAGTCTCATCGTAGTCAACTCCTTGAACTTGTCGGAAAACATCTTAACGACAAGTCGAGCTTTCTTAATGGTGATACTTACCATCATTGTCCGTCTTCCTTTTAAAATCCATCTGTACTCAATAGCCTTACGACCATCGAGCCGTTCTGCCAAAGTCTACACTTTGTTTTCATACATGGATCCTCTCTCGGATTTTATGGCCTCGAGCCATTTATCGGAATCCGGGCCCACCATCGCTTCTCCATAGCTCGTAGGTTCATTGTTGTCTAGCAACATGACTTCCAAGACAGGATTACGTACCACTCTGAAGTAGTACGCATCCTTGTCATCCCACGAGGTTTGGCAGTGACTTGATTTGAAGTTTCATGATCACTATCATAAGCTTCCACTTCAATTGGTGTAGGTGCCACAGGAACAACTTCCTGTGCCCTGCCACACACTAGTTGAAGAGACGGTTCAATAACCTCATCAAGTCTCCACCATCCTCCCACTCAATTCTTTCGAGAGAAACTTTTCCTCGAGAAAGGACCCGATTCTAGAAACAATCCCTTATTGCTTTCGGATCTGAGACAGGAGGTATACCCAACTGTTTTTGGGTGTCCTATGAAGATGCATTTATCCGCTTTGGGTTCGAGCTTATCAGCCTGAAACTTTTTCACATAAGCGTCGCAGCCCCAAACTTTTAAGAAATGACAGCTTAGGTTTCTCTAAACCATAGTTCATACGGTGTCATCTCATCGGAATTACGTGGTGCCCTATTTAAAGTGAATGTGGTTGTCTCTAATGCCTAACCCATAAACTATCGTGGTAATTCGATAAGAGACATCATGGTATGCATCATATCCAATAGGGTGCAGTTATGATGTTCGGACACACCATCACACTATGGTGTTCCAGGCTGTATTAGTTGTGAAATAATTTCCACAATGTCTTAATTCTGTGCCAAACTCGTAATTCAGATATTCATCTCTATGATCATATCATAGATATTTTATCCTCTTGTCACGACGATCTTTCAACTTCACCATGAAATTACTTGAACCTTTCAATAATTCAGACTCGTGATTCATCAAGTAAATATACTCAACATCTACTCAAATCATCTGTGAAGTAAGAACATAACGATATCCACTACACGCCTCAGCACTCATTGGACTGCACACATCAAAATGTATTACTTCCAACAAGTTGCTTTCTAGTTCCATTTTACTGAAAACGAGGCTTTCAGTCATCTTGCCCATGTGGTATGATTTGCATGTCTCAAGTGATTCAAAATCAAGTGAGTCCAAACGATCCATCTGTATAGATTTTCTTCATGCATATCTACCAACAAACATGGTTCGCATGTCTCAATCCTTTCAAAAATGGGTGAGTCCAAAGATCCATCAACATGGAGCTTCTTCATGCGTTTTATACCGATATAACTTAAGTGGCAGTGCCACAAGTAGGTGGTACTATCATTACTATCTTATATCTTTTGGCATGAACATGTGTATCACTATGATCGAGATTCAATGAACCATTCATTTTAGGTGCAAGACCATTGAAGGTATTATTCAAATAAACAGAGTAACCGTTATTCTCCTTAAATGAATAACCGTATTGCGATAGACATAATCCAATCATGTCTATGCTCAATGCAAACACCAATCTCGATGGTAGAGGGAGCGTGCGATGCTTGATCATATCAACATTGGAAACACTTCCAACACATATCGTCAGCTCACCTTTAGCTAGTCTCCGTTTATTCCGTAGCTTTTATTTCGAGTTACTAACACTTAGCAACCGAACCAGTATCTAATACCCTGGTGCTATTAGGAGTACTAGTAAAGTACACATCAACACAATGTATATCAATATACTTCTATCGACCTTGCCAGCCTTCTCATCTACCAAGTATCTAGGGTAATTCTGCTCCAGTGGCTGTTCCCCTTATTACAGAAGCACTTAGTCTCGGGTTTGGGTTCAACCTTGGGTTTCTTCACTAGAGCAGCAGCTGAATTGCCGTTTCATGAAGTATCCCTTCGTACCCTTGCCCTTCTTGAAACTAGTGGTTTCACCAACCATCAACAATTGATGCTCCTTCTTGATTTCTACTTTTGTGGTGTCAAACATCACGAATATCTCAAGGATCATCATATATGTCCCTGATATATTATAGTTCATCACGAAGCTCTAGCAGCTTGGTGGTAATGACTTCGGAGAAACATCACTTTCTCATCTGGAAGATCAACTCCCACTCGATTCAAATGATTGTTGTACTCAGACAATCTGAGCACGAGCTCAACAATTGAGCTTTTCTCCCTTAGTTTGTAGGCTAAGAAAATCGTCGGAGGTCTCATACCTCTTGACGTGGGCACGAGCCTGAAATCCCAATTTCAGCCCTCGAAACATCTCATATGTTTCGCGACGTTTCAAAACGTCTTCGGTGCCTCAACTCTAAACCGTTTAACTGAACTATCACGTAGTTATCAAAATGTGTATGTCAGATGTTCGCAACATCCACAGACAACGTTTGAGGTCCAGCACACTGAGCGGTGCATTAAGGACATAAGCCTTCTATGAAGCAATGAGGACAATCCTTAGTTTACGGACCTAGTCCGCATAATTGCTACTATCAACTTTCAACTAAATTTTCTCTAGGAACATAACTAAACAGTAGAACTGAAGCGCGAGCTACAACATAATTTGCGAAGACCTTTTGACTATGTTCAGGATAATTAAGTTCATCTTATGAACTCCCACTCAGATAGACATCCCTCTAGTCATCTAATTGATTACATGATCCGAGTCAACTAGGCCGTGTATGATCATCACGTGAGACGGACTAGTCAACATCGGTGAACATCTTCATGTTGATCGTATCTTCTATACGACTCATGCTCGACCTTTCGGTCTCTTGTGTTCCGAGGCCATGTCTGTACATGCTAGGCTCGTCAACACCCGTTGTATTCGAACGTAAGAATCTATCACACCCGATCATCACGTGGTGCTTCGAAACGACGAACTTTCGCAACGGTGCACAGTTAGGGGGAACACCTTCTTGAAATTTTAGTGAGGGATCATCTTATTTACTACCGTCGTTCTAAGAAAATAAGATGTATAAACATGATAAACATCACATGCAATCAAATAGTGACATGATATGGCCAATATCACTTTGCTCCTTTTGATCTCCATCTTCGGGGCTCCATGATCATCATCGTCACTGGCATGACACCATGATCTCCATCATCGTGTCTTCATGAAGTTGTCTCGCCAACTATTACTTCTACTACTACAACTAACGGTTAGAAATAAAGTAAAGTAATTACATGGCGTTGTTTAATGACACGCAGGTCATACAATAAATAAAGACAACTCCTATGGCTCCTGCCGGTTGTCATACTCATCGACATGCAAGTCGTGATTCCTATTACAAGAACATGATCAATCTCATACATCACATATTATTCATCACATTCTTCTTGGCCATATCACATCACATAGCATACCCTGCAAAAACAAGTTAGACATCCTCTAATTGTTGTTTGCATGTTTTACGTGGCTGCTATGGGTTTCTAGCAAGAACGTTTCTTACCTACGCAAAACCACAACGTGATATGCCAATTGCTATTTACCGTTCATAAGGACCCTTTTCATCAAATCCGTTCCGACTAAAGTGGGAGAGACAGACACCCGCCAGCCACCTTATGCAACTAGTGCATGTCAGTCGGTGGAACCGGTCTCACGTAAGCGTACGTGTAAGGTTGGTCCGGGCTGCTTCATCCAACAATACCGTCGAAACAATATTGGACTAGTAACGGTAAGCATATTGAACAAAATCAACGCCCACAACTACTTTGTGTTCTACTCGTGCATAGAATCTACGCAATAGACCTAGCTCTGATACCACTGTTGGGGAACGTAGCATAAATTCAAAATTTTCCTACGTGTCACCAAGATCTATCCATGGAGTCATCTAGCAATGAGGCAGGAGTGGATCTACATACCCTTGTAGATCGCGCGCGGAAGCGTTCAAGAGAACGGGGTTGATGGAGTCGTACTCGTCGTGATCCAAATCACCGATGATCCTAGCGCCGAACGGACGGCACCTCCGCGTTCAACACACGTACGGAGCAGCGACGTCTCCTCCTTCTTGATCCAGCAAGGGGGAGGAGAGGTTGATGGAGATCCAGCAGCACGACGGCGTGGTGGAGGAAGTAGCGGGATTCCAACAGGGCTTCGCCAAGCGCTGCGGGAGGAGGGAGATGTGTCATGGGAGGGAGAGGGAGGCGCCAGGGCTTAGGTGTTGCTGCCCTCCCTTCCCCCCACTATATATAGGGCCAAGGGAGAGGGGGGGGGGCGCAGCCTTGGCCCTTCCTCCAAGGAAGGGTGCGGCCAGGGAGGAGTCCATCCTCCCCAAGGCACCTAGGAGGTGCCTTCCCCCTTTAGGACTCTTCCTTTCCCTTATCTCTTGGGCGCATGGGCCTCTTGGGGCTGGTGCCCTTGGCCCATATAGGCCAAGGCGCACACCCCTACAGCCCATGTGGCCCCCGGGGCAGGTGGACCCCCTTGGTGGACCCCCGGACCCCTTTCGGCACTCCCGGTACAATACCGATAATGCGCGAAACTTTTCTGGCGACCAAAACAAGACTTCCCATATATAAATCTTTACCTCCGGCCATTTCGGAACTCCTCGTGACGTCCGGGATCTCATCCGGGACTCCGAACAAAATTCTGTAACCACATACAAACTTCCTTTATAACCCTAGCGTCATCGAACCTTAAGTGTGTAGACCCTACGGGTTCGGGAAGCATGCAGACATGACCGAGACGTTCTCCGGTCAATAACCAACAGCGGGATCTGGATACCCATGTTGGTTCCCACATGTTCCATGATGATCTCATCGGATGAACCACGATGTCGAGGATTTGATCAATCCCGTATACAATTCCCTTTGTCTAGCGGTACGATACTTGCCCGAGATTCGATCGTCGGTATTCCGATACCTTGTTCAATCTCGTTACCGGCAAGTCTCTTTACTCGTTCCGTAACACATCATCCCGTGATCAACTCCTTGATCACATTGTGCACATTATGATGATGTCCTACCGAGTGGGCCCAGAGATACCTCTCCGTTTACACGGAGTGACAAATCCCAGTCTCGATTCGTGCCAACCCAACAGACACTTTCGGAGATACCTGTAGTGTACCTTTATAGCCAAGTTATGTTGTGACGTTTGGCACACCCAAAGTATTCCTACGGTATCCGGGAGTTGCACAATCTCATGGTCTAAGGAAATGATACTTGACATTAGAAAAGCTTTAGCATACGAACTACAAGATCTTGTGCTATGCTTAGGATTGGGTCTTGTCCATCACATCATTCTCCTAATGATGTGATCCCGTTATCAACGACATCCAATGTCCATGGTCAGGAAACCGTAACATCTATTGATCAACGAGCTAGTCAACTAGAGGCTTACTAGGGACATGGTGTTGTCTATCCACACATGTATCTGAGTTTCCTATCAATACAATTATAGAATGGATAATAAACGATTATCATGAACAAGGAAATATAATAATAACCAATTTATTATTGCCTCTAGGGCATATTTCCAACACATTTATATCGAAACAAGTCTTAAGCTATCACTATATTCTCCTCTTAAGACTTGGGGGCTACAGGTAATATGCATATAAAGGAGGAACATCTTCAAATTCGCAGTTTTGGGAAAATCAGGAAGATTAATTGTGTGACCCGGCGTTGGCAACAATCATGACCCGGTGTCTATAACAGTCATGACCCGGAGTCATCAGTTTTTATAACCCGTTAATTTTGGAAATCATAACTCAGCAAGTTCTACAAGCCGGCTGATGACACATCTCCGACGTATCTATAGTTTTTGATTGTTCCATGCTATTATATTATCAACCTTGGATGTTTTATGCATTTATATGCTATTTTATATGATTTTTGGGACTAACCTATTAACCTAGAGCCCAGTGCCAGTTTCTGTTTTTTCGTTGTTTTTGAGTATCGCAGAAAAGGAAAACCAAACGGAGTCCAATTGACCTGAAACTTCACGGAGATCAGAATAAGCCCACGGAGTATCGGAGCTGGGCCAGAAGAGTCCCGAGGCCACCACGAGGGTGGGGGCGCGCCCTACCCTCCTGGGTGCGCCCCCTACCTCGTGGGCCCCTCGTGGCTCCCCTGACCGACTTCTTTCGCCTATATATATCCATATACCCTAGAAACATCGAAGAGCAGAATGGATCGGGAGTTCCGCCGCCAGAAGCCTCCGTAGCCACCGAAAACCAATCTAGACCCGTTTTGGCACCCTACTGGAGGGGGGAATCCCTCTCCGATGGCTATCTTCATCATCCCGGCGCTCTCCATGACGAGGAGGGAGTAGTTCACCCTCAGGGCTGAGGGTATGTACCAGTAGCTATGTGTTTGATCTCTCTCTCTCATGTTCTTGAGATGGTACGATCTTGATGTATTGTGAGCTTTGCTATTATAGTTGGATCTTATGATGTTTCTCCCCCTCTACTCTCTTGTAATGGATTGAGTTTTCCCTTTGAAGTGATCTCGTCGGATTGAGTCTTTAAGGATTTGAGAACACTTGATGTATGTCTTGCACGTGCTTATCTGTGGTGACAATGGGATATCATGTGATCCACTTGATGTATATTTTGGTGATCAACTTTCGAGTTCCGTGACTTAGTGAACTTATGCATAGGGGTTGGCACACGTTTTCGTCTTGACTCTCCGGTAGAAACTTTGGGGCACTCTTTGAAGTTCTATGTGTTGGTTGAATAGATGAATCTGAGATTGTGTGATGCATATCGTATAATCATACCCACGGATACTTGAGGTGACATTGGAGTATCTAGGTGACATTAGGGTTTTGGTTGATTTGTGTCTTAAGGTGTTATTCTAGTACGAACTCTATGATATATTGATCAGAAAGGATAACTTTGAGGTGGTTTTGTACCCTATCATAATCTCTTCATTTGTTCTCCGCTATTAGTGACTTTGGAGTGACTCTTTGTTGCATGTTGAGGGATAGTTATATGATCCAATTATGTTATTATTGTTGAGAGAACTTGCACTAGTGAAAGTATGAACCCTAGGCCTTGTTTCCTAGCATTGCAATACCATTTACGTTCACTTTTATCACTTGTTACCTTGCTGTTTTTATATTTTCAGATTACAAAAACCTTTATCTACTATCCATATTGCACTTGTATCACCATCTCTTCGCCGAACTAGTGCATCTATACAATTTACCATTGTATTGGGTGTGTTGGGGACACAAGAGACTCTTTGTCATTTCGTTGCAGGGTTGCTTGAGAGAGACCATCTTCATCCTACGCCTCCCACAGATTGATAAACCTTAGGTCATCCACTTGAGGGAAATTTGCTACTGTCCTACAAACCTTTGCACTAGGAGGCCCAACAACGTCTACAAGAAGAAGGTTGTGTAGTAGACATCAAGCTCTTTTCTGGCGCTGTTGCCGGGGAGGTGAGTGCTTGAAGGTATATCTTTAGATCTTGCAATCGAATCTTTTTGTTTCTTATTTTATCACTAGTTTATTTTATAAAAGAAAAAAATGGAATTGAGTTTGCCTCATACGCTTCATCTTTTTAATATCTTTCATGATAATGATGGAAAGGAAAATTGTGCTCAAGTGCTAGAAGAAGAAGTCTATAAAATGTTTGGCACTAAATCTTTGAATGATGAGCATGATTGCAATGTTGTTAGTATGAAATCCTTGAATATCCATAGTACTAATGATGATTGCACTAGTAATAATGAAAATGTCTCTTATAAGCATGTCAATTTTTGCGGAGTGCATAGAGTTTACAAGTACACACCATATAGGAAGATAGATTTTGTAAGAAGCATAAGTATTTGGAAACTAAATGGTTGCAAGAAAGGCTAGATTTTGTGCTGAAAATTTAAAATTTCTTCACCATACTTGTGAACTTTGCAATGAACATGGTCATTTAAATCTCAAATGCAAATTGTTTCATGATCGTATGGTGTCCAAAAATTGTGATGATTTGATTTCCCTTGCACATCATAATGAACTTAGTTTGCTTTTGGGTTATGAATAAATGAAATGTATAACTAAGCATATTCCAGAATATAACCTTGAGAAATTCCTCGATATTGATCTAGAAGAAATTTTTATGCATTGTGCGGTGAATTGCATTGAAAATCCTTATATTGCCAATTACATAAAGAAAAGAAAACAAATAGAAGATGAAGAGAATACTAATGAAATGGAGGAGACTTCCCAATATGTTCCTATTATTTCTTATGATGAATCAGGTAGCGAGGAGGAGCCTTCTATTCGACCAATCTCATCAATAAGGAGCTCCGAAAAGAGGATTAAACCCACACATAATGAGAAGAATAAAAAGAAAATACGGATAAACAAAGGTAAAAAGGTATCTCTCCCAAATGATGTTGCGCCTATTACTCCTTGTGATGATGATAATTGCTATACTATTGGTGCTATCCATACTATTAATGATGAGAGTGATTATGCTTATGATATGAAAAGGCCCAAGCCTGGGGATGTTATGTTTGATGAGAATGACATGTTTGAGAATGTATTTGCTGCAATTAATGTTTGTCCCAAGCTCTAGGATGCTATGTTTAATGAAGATGATATTTCTAGTCTCCCAAGTTTTGATATGCAAATTTGTTATGATGATAGCATGCCTCCTACTTATGATGATTATATTGATGAAAGTGGGTTTGGAAGAGTGTCAACTTTAGTAAGTAATGATCCCACTATTTTGGAGGATGTTGAATCTTATTTTGATAATTATGAAATTGGATTTGGAGAGGTCCTGAATTTATTTAGTAATGATTCCACTATCTTGGAAGAGGTTTCAATTGATTATGATGAGAACAAAGTTGCTACTTATGATGATTATTGTGATGATACTTATGCTATAAAAAGTAATGATGATTATATTTATAAAACTTATCATGATTATAATTACCTTTTTTCTGAACATTACTCCTTTAATGTGGAAACAATTTATAGTAT
This sequence comes from Triticum urartu, assembly GCF_003073215.2. NCBI lineage: Eukaryota > Viridiplantae > Streptophyta > Magnoliopsida > Poales > Poaceae > Triticum > Triticum urartu. The sequence continues at coordinate 83,709,998 of NC_053027.1, forward strand.
TCAAGTTTCTTATGATGCTTCCACTATTCCGAATGAGAAGAATTTTGCCTATGTTGAGAGTAACAAAATTTCTATGCTTGTAGATCATGAAAAGAATGCTTTATGTGATAGTTATATTGTTGAATTCATTCATGATGCTATTGAAAATTATTATGAGGGAGGAATATATGCTTGTAGGAGTTGCAATAATATCAAGTTTCCTCTCTATGTGCTTAAAGTTTCAAAGTTATGCTTGTTTTACCTTCCTATGCTAGTTGATTATTGTTCCCATAAATTGTTTGCTCACAAAATCCCTATGCATAGGGAGTGGGTTAGATTTAAATGTGCTAGTCATATTCTTCATGATGCTCTCTTTATGTTTCAATTCTTATCTTTTATGTGAGCATGATTGAAATCATCATGCCTAGCTAGGGGCGTTAAACGATGGCGCTTGTTGAGAGGTAACCCAATTTTATTTTTATTCCTTGTTTTTTGCTCATGTTTAGTAATAAATAATTTATCTATCCTCTGTTTTGGTTGTGTTTTTTGTGTTTAATTAGTGTTTGTGCCAAGTAGAGCCGTTGGGAAGACTTGGGGAAAGTCTTTTTGATCTTGCTGTAAAAAACAGAAACTTTAGTGCTCACGAGAATTGCTGCCATTTCTTATTGGAGAGTGATATTTAGTTAATTATTTTTGCAGATGATTAATATATAAATTACTCACGTCTAGAAATTTATTTTAGAATTTTTGGGGTTTCATAAGTATTCGAAACCTACAGATTACTACGGACTGTTCTGTTTTTGACAGATTCTGTTTTTCATGTGTTGTTTGCTTATTTTGATGAATCTATGGCTAGTAAAAGAGTCTATAAACCATAGAGAAGTTAGAATACAATAGGTTTAACACCAATCCTATATTTAAGAAGTTCACCCCTACTATCTTATTTATCTAAACATGCAGCATGTCCACATCAACATGTAGCCAACAACCAATTGTCTCAACATGCAGCCTTCCAACTCAGAAAATGTGCCACCTCAGCATTCCCACTACATGTTTCTCAAAAAGAAAAAACCATTCAGTTTTATGATTAGAGCACACTGAGAAGTCCAAAAGTTTTGGTATCTCCGTTGTCTTCTTCCCTCCCCAGCTATTGACTTTTCCACTTTCCACTTCATCTACCTCTGATGTTCCAGGTCCCCACTTCACCTGCTTCATGCGTTGTTCACCCCATCGGTATGGAGAGATTTACCTCCATGTGGTTGCTCATGAATACAATTGCCCTCTGGGATTTCACCAACGCTAAGTATCAATCCAACGCCATGGTGCAAACAGTAGTGATCTGCTCCTCGTGGGATCTTCAAGAATGACTATGATTACATTTTGCCGTCGCAGCGCATGCACATGCTGACCCAGATTCCTGTCAATGTCTGCAGCAAACACAGTTACAATTACTTGATTAAGCTTGCATTATATATACCATTACGATGTTGGATTTTGTGTGTGCAGATCCTTACATTATCTCTGAAGTTAGCTAGAGACTGCCCAGATTGGAGCTTTGATCTGAATTTGCAAATCTAGAGCAGGTAAGCTACTCTTGCTACAGGTTGATCATCCGTAAGACCTTGGTTAGATCTGATTAAGCAACCTAGATACTGATGGTCCATGTACTCAATGTTGCTTGGGTATTACTATTCTCGGATCTTCTGGATGTGGTGTGTGGGTACATACAAGTTGATTTCCCCTTTCCCCCGTGAAGGTGTGCTCTCTCACAAAAATAAATCTCAATTTCTCTCCATCAAGATAATTACCTACTTATCTTTTCATCACTGTTCCACATGCATTCAATCTATATGTTTGCGCTCTCTCTCATATAAATCTTACTCGATTTTTAATTTTTATTTTTTGCCAAAATTGGGGGTAAACATAAATATTATTTGTGCATACCTATCATTCTAATGCACACAAGAAATATTACCATGCAGGCCGAATTGATAGTATTTTAATATCTAACTTATAGTTCGTGCCCTCACCTGCAGCTACAAAGCAAACAATATGTTACTTTGTGCTAGATTTAAAAGTCAAGCTCATCAATTCGAATCAATATGTTGACACACCGATTCAACTGAAATTCTTCTAAGTACCGCAGCAACGCGCGGGGCATTATCTAGTATAAATAAAGAATGAGTTCATTACAGTACCTTGAAGTGGTGTTTTGTTTTCCTTCACTAACGGAGCTCACGAGATTTTTCTGTTAAGTTTTGTGTTGTGAAGTTTTCAAGTTTTGGGTAAGGATTTGATGGATTATGGAACAAGGAGTGACAAGAGCCTAAACTTGGGGATGCCCAAGGCACCCCAAGGTAAAATAAAAGGACACCAAAAAGCCTAAGCTTGGGGATGCCCCGGAAGGCATCCCCTCTTTCGTCTTCGTCTATCGGTAACTTTACTTGGAGCTATATTTTTATTCGCCGCATGATATGTGTTTTGCTTGGAGCATCATTTTATTTAATTTTGTTTTGATTGATGTTTGAATAAAATACCAAGATCTGAAATTCTTAAATGTTAGGGAGTCTTCACATAGTTGCATAATTATTCGACTACTCATTGATCTTCACTTATATCTTTCGGAGTAGTTTGTCATTTGCTCTAGTGCTTCACTTATATCCTTTTAGAGCACGACGGTGGTTTTATTTTGAAGAAATAGATGAACTCTCATGCTTCACTTATATTATTTTGAGAGTCTTTAGAACAACATGGTAATTTGATTTGGTTATGAAACTAGTCCTAATATGATGGGCATCCAAGATGGGGGTAATAAAAACTTTCATATAAGTGCATTGAATACTAAGAGAAGTTTGATACTTGATGATTGTTTTGAGATATGGAGATAGTGATATCAAAGTTGTGCTAGTTGAGTAGTTGTGAATTTGAGAAATACTTGTGTTGAAGTTTGCAAGTCCCGTAGCATGCACGTATGGTAAACGTTGTGTAACAAATTTGAAACATGAGGTGTTATTTGATTGTCTTCCTTATGAGTGGCGGTCGGGGACGAGCGATGGTCTTTTCCTACCAATCTATCCCCCTAGGAGCATGCGCGTAATACTTGGTTTTTGATGACTTGTAGATTTTTGCAATAAGTATGTGAGTTCTTTATGACTAATGTTGAGTCCATTATACGCACTCTCACCCTTCCATCATTGCTAGCCACTTCGGTACCGTGCATTGCCCTTTCTCACCTTGAGATTTGGTGCAAACTTTAACGGTGCATCCAAACCCCATGATACGATACGCTCCATCACACATAAACCTCCTTATATCTTCCTGAAAACAGCTACCATACACTACAAAAAAAGACACACCCATGACATTTGGGCCGAACGAATTTTTTTTCTGTCATACATATGACACTTCTATGACTATAATTGTGACAAAATCCGGTATCATCATAGATGTGGTGGGCTCCTACTTCTATGACAAAAAATCATGACATAAAATGGGCTTTTCGTCCTGGGCGGGCCGGAGACGCGGCTGCATGACATTCTTTGGGCCGTCCATGACGGAAAAAACCGTGGTAGAAGTGAGGGGGAGGAAAATTTCGGGGAGTTCCCGGTTACGGTGGGAGGTCGGGGGCCGAGCGATGCGTGTTTCTCTCGTACACGTACGCGCGTGTGTGCGAGGCGTTGGCTCTAACTGAACCCGAGCGAGGCGTTGGGCTCTAACTGAACCCGAGCGATTGCACTGCAGGCTACGCGTTACTGAACCCGAGCGATCGATCGATGGCTGTTAACTGAACCCGATCGAGCGATTCCTTCGCTACTGCTGCTAACTAAAGCCGATCGATGGGATGAAAAGTGAGCGTTGCGGGGGGGTTTGGATGAACAGTGAGCGGTGGTGTTGCCTCTGGATGAACAGGACCCCATGGTGTGGTGGAGGGCTGGATGAACAGGACCCCATGGTGTGGTGGAGGGCTGGATGAACAGTAGATGGTGGAGGGGTGCCCGTGGAGGGGTGGATGAACATGACCCCGTGGTGTGGAGGGCTGGATGAACAGTAGACAGTGGAGGGGTGGTTGAACAGGACCTCGTGGTGTAGAGGGCTGGATGAACAGTAGACGGTGGAGGGGTGCCCGTGGAGGGGTGGTTCAACAGGACCCCGTGGTGTGGAGGGCTGGATGAACAGTAGACGGTGGAGGGGTGGTTGAACAGTAGCCGGTGGAGTAGCACACAGTGGAGGCTGGATGAATAGGAGCCCGTGGAGGCTGGATGAATAGGAGCCCGTGGAGGCTGGAGGAGGTCGACGGTGGAGATGAACAGTATCTCGTGGAGTCCTGTTTTGCGGTACGCCACACCCCTCCTGATGAACAGGACCCCCGTTTCGACCGTAGCGCTCCAACACAAGTCCGTTTCCTCCGTTTTGCGGTATGCCACACCCCTCCCGATCAACATGACCCCCGTTTTGACCGTAGGAGGTCCGTTTCCTCCGTTTTGCGGTACGCTAGACCCCTCCCGATGAACAGGATCCCGTTTTGAACGTGGCCGGTCGAACACAAGGCCGTTTCCTCCGTTCTGCGGTACGCCAGGCCTCGTTTCCATCGCCTGTTCCGTCCAAGCCCTCCCGATGAACACGACGCATTCTGTTGCCTCCCCATGAACACGACGCATTCCGTTGCCTCCCCATGAACACGACGACGATGCTGTTTCTCTGTTCCGACCCAGCCATGTACACGAGCCCTCGCCGTACGTATGCGCGAGTAGGCATTCGAGACCCCGCCCGTATGTACACATATGTGGCCGTATTTTCTTTCTTGCACCCTGGCCGCTGTACGTACATGTAAATGCTATGTGCGCGCCTCTACTACGACACGTGCGCGCCTCTACATCGACCAGTATGTACGCACACATTCGCGACCAGAATGACAACGCTACGTACACTTCGACCAGGTGGGTCCCGACTGTCAGGCACTTCCTTGCCTGCGAAGATGTAGCTGGTCGGTCCCAGCAGTCAGGGGGCAAATTGTTTTGTTTTTTTTGCCCGGACGCACTTCCTTGTGTGCGAAGATGTAGCTGGTGGGTCCCAGCAGTCAGGGGAAAACGTTTTTCTCGCGAAATACAGTGGCCCGTCCGGTGGGTCCCAGCTGTCAGGTGGAGGAATGATTATTTTCCGCGTAATAAGGAGGCACTTCCTTGCTACGGCCGTGGACCCAGCTGTCAGCCTCTCCACATACAGTCCACGTCCGATGGAAGTCATTCCTTGACCATGTTGACCACGCCGCACCGAGAGCACCAGGGCGGTGGACGACGGCGAGGCCTAGGAAGGGGACGACACGGAGGCAGGGAAGACTCGGCAGTTGTTTCCCACACGGAGGGGAGTACGACTGTACGAGGGTTTACTGGTTCGTCTGTCGTCGCCGGAGAATAACAGCAGGTGTGGGTGAGTAGAGGGATGGCTAGGCCAGCGATGGGAGTACGGTCGGGCAGTGAGGCCTGCGCGGTAGCACAGCCGGCCGCGAGGAGGAGGGAGCATGTAGTCCCGCCGGCGCTTGTTTGAGCGGTTGGAGCAGGAAGAGCAGAGATTGAAGAAGCACGACGGCTGTTGGATAGACATCCAACAGTCAGTGCTTGTGCGTCAACCTTTTTTTTAGGAAAGCCTCAAATCTGTGGAAAACAACATACATCCCATTTGCCATTATTTCTAATAATTTACAGCCCATTTGCTAATTCTTAAGGTTTTTTTGGAGCCCATATTCTTTTTGTTAGCATTACAGCCCATATTGTGGCCACGGTTAAAAAATTAATGAAATTTTGTATATTTCGGTGCGGTCCGAACTGTTTTTAATCCCGAAATTTCGACTCACATTCAAACTGATTTTAAAAATAAATGTATATCAGTATAAAATCCAACAAATTCTCCACGCATAAAAATTAATGTAATTTAAAATCTCAAAATGAAAAAAAAGAAATTTTAAACTAATTGCCGGTTTGATGTGTTTTAAAATGTACAACCCATTTCTCATTACTGATGGGCCATTTTCTCGGCCAGCCGAATGAAGCTCTCCTCCTCTTGAAAGATTTGCAGCCCAACAGACCTGACAGAGCGACTTACTTGGCAAATCACAAAAAAACTGGGCTGTGGCCGTGGACCCAGCTGCCAGCCTCTCCATGTACAGTACTCTTCCGATGGAAGTAGGTCATTGACCACATTGACCACGCCGCGCTGAGAGCACCAAGGCGGTGGACGACGGCAAGGCCTATGAAGGGGACGATGCGGAGCCGGGGAAGACGCGATAGTGGATGCCCACGCGGAGAGGAGTACGAGAGTTCACTGGTTCGGCTGCGACGTGAGGCTGCCGTAGCCGCAGAATAACAGGGGGGTGTGGGCGAGTAGAGGGATAGCATGGGCCAGCGGTGGGAGTAGTAGGGGGCGGTGAGGCCTCCGCGGCATCACAGCCGACCACGAGAGGCAGGAGCACACGGCATGACCGGCGCAGCTTTGGGCGGCTGGAGCAAGAAGACCAGAGGTTGAAGAAGCACTACGGTCGTTGGATGGACATCATACGGTCACTGGAGCTAGAATCGTTCATATTGACTAAGTTGACAAAGCCCTCCATCCTCGTCAACTTAGTAGGCCCACAAGTCAGCCTCCCACCAGGTTGGGTCCCAGCTAGCAGGGGCAGTATTCCTTTTTCTGTGCGTAATAAGGAGGCACTTCCGGTGGGTCCGAGCAGACAGCGGTGGGGGGGACGTTTTTTTCGCGAAATACTATGGTCCATCTGGTGGGTCCCAGCAGTCAGGGGGAAAACGTTTTTCCACGAAATACTGGTGGCCCGTCCGGTGGGTCCCTGCTGTCAGGTGGAGGAATAATTATTTTGCGCGTAATAAGGAGGCACTTCCTTGCGGCTGCCGTGGACCCAGCTGTCAGCATCTCCACGTACAGTACTCTTCCGATGGAAGTCGGTCGTTGACTACATTGACCACACCGCGCCGAGAGCACCACGCCCGGTGGACGACGGTGAGGCCTAGGAAGGGGACAACGCGGAGCCGTGGAAGACGTGGCAGTGGATGCCCATGCGGAGAGGAGTACAAGGGTTCACTGGTTCGGTTGCGGTGTGAGGCTACCGTCGCCGCAGAATAACAGGGGGAGTGGGTGAGTGGAGGGATGGTCTGGCCAGCGGTGGGAGTAGTATGGGGACGATGAGGCCTCCGCGGCAGCACAGCCGGCCACGGGAGTCAGGAGCATGCGGCACGACCGGCGCTGCTTTGGGCGGCTGGGGCAAGAAGACCAGAGGTTGAAGAAGCACTACGGCTGTTGGATGGACATCGTTGACCACGCCGCGCCGAGAGCACCAGGGCGGTGGACGACGGCAAGGCCTACGAAGGGAACGACACGGAGCCGAGGAAGACACGACAGTGGCTGCCCACGCGGTGGAGAGTACGAGGGTTGACTAGTTCGGTTGCCGTCGCCGGAAAATAACAGGAGGTGTGGGTCAGTAGAGGGATAGACAGGCCAGGGATGCGAGTATGATGGGGGCGCGAGGCCTTCCCGGCAGCACTGCCGGCCACGGGAGGCGGGAGCAGGCGGTTCCGACGGCGCTGGTTTGGGCGGCTGGGGCAGGAAGATTAGAGACTGAAGAAGCATGATTGCCATTAGATTGACATCTAACGGTCTGACGCTGGTAGAATCGATTGTTGACTAAGTTTTTTTTTGAGAAACCTTGTGTACGCATGAACTTAGTAGGCCCACAAGTCAGCCTCCAAATCTGTGGCAGACAACATAAAGCCCATTTGCTATTTTTTATAATTTGCAGCCCATTTGCTAATTCTTAAGTAATTTATTACAGCCCATTTTCTGCCCAGGACCACGATCAAAAAGTCCAACCTTATTTTGCATATTTCGGTGGAGTCCGAACTGTTGTAATCCCGAAATGATAAACATTTTTTAAGAACTTGTTGATTTGCCAAAAAAATCGTTTTGTTTTTGTAAGCAAATAAGACGTGGGACAATTTAGTTGGTTTAAGGGAAAACCAGTGGTAAAAAAATCAGCGCTGGGTGGGGAAAAACAAGAAAAATAAGGATGTAAATATGAAAAGGGAATTTTTTGTGTTTTCAATATAATGATACGTGTATATGAACTAGTAAAACTATAGATAGAGATTAGAAAACGGATGTAGGACATGCGTTTCAAGAGGAAAATAGAACTGGGCTGTGTGTTTGATTCAGTAAAAAAACTGCCTGCGGATGTTGTAAGACAAAATATAACTAACGCTGGCGGGCCAGAGGCCAGTAGATACCTGCTGGATCTTTGTGCCCTATTGTCGTCATGGGCTGGGCCTGTTAAAAACAAAACAACCCTGGGCAATCTACAACCGAGTTGAAACTTGCTCGACCTGAAAAAATAATATATGTGCTCAATAAATGAGAGAATTCTGCAAGTACAGACTGATAACTGGGATGCAGCATGGATATTGTTTTTTTATCGTGATAATAAGTGCATGCACTTGTTTCAAAAAAATTGGAGAACTGGAAATTCGAACGGCGGGTGCTTATGCTACCCATCAAATAAAAATCAGGTGCCTGAAAATTCATTTCGAAACAAATGATTTAGCTTTATATCCACGTCGACCCTCGGCATGATGGTTGGAAGCAAATGCAAGTTCATATCAAAAGATCGTTAACAACAATACCAACTTGCGGACGACAAGGTAGTACAACTACCAATACCAAACTGATTTATAATCTTTTTACTCCTGGCCCTAGTGTTCGTCTGGTAGAAAATCTTGCAGAGGACCAGCTCCCGCTCCTTCTCTTGCTCCAGGCCCCCGAGGTGGTACTGGTGCATCACCCAGTTGGTCCTCTGCTGGTCGAAGTTCTTGTTGGTGTGCAGCACCAGACCTTTTTTGATGCCCGTCTGCCGGCCGTTGACCATCACCGGCAAGGTATTGCCGGTCTTGTGACATATCACATGCATGCCACACTCCGACTGTATCTTGCGACGCGTCCATGCGCCCCTTTTGAACGCCCTGGAATTGCGCTGGAAGAAATGCTTCCTTAGGCCACTCAGTGTGATACCTGCAGTATTGTGGAATACAGGTTTTAGTGTACCTAGTTGGCATTTTCATAACATCTTTGGCATGTTGCAGTCACTTGTTTCACTTTTTGTTAACTTTCAAATTGTAATTGCTTCACCAGGTCTGCGTCTAAAAAGAAAAATAGAGCTATAAATAAAGGAATGTGTTTGTGCAAGTAGACGGCCGATCGATGTCTTACCTGGAAGTTTCTCAGGTTGGGTGTAACATATGCTGTGCTCGCTGTCGATGGTTGGTATGAACAAATCGATGAGAGACTGAAATCTCGCGCTGTCAGCACTCACTTTGGCCTCAAGGTGCTCGATCAGCTCCAGATCCGTGGGATCGAACTTGACGCCAGCCGGCAGCACGGGCCAATCCTTCTTCGACTTGCATCGGTAACTCCAGTTATATGGTACTCAATGTATGATCAATCGACTGTTTTAAGTGAATGATGAAAGATTTTGACAGATAAGTGGTACTCCAAATCTGAAGTCCAGAATACCCGAACACGTCGCCGGGATTCTTGTGTCACCTCACGTGCAACGTGTTGTCACATCAATTCAATGTGTGGACATGATGAATAATTTGGCCGACGTATACTAGTACTGCTACTGTACTACTTACTAGTCGTATTTAGTGTCACGATTTATACATAGGTTTAACTAACAAGTACGCACTTGAAGCCTAACTGATATATATATGGCTTCTGCACAGCATCTCCATCATCATTATCAGTACATCCTACATAGGTGAGTTAGGATGCACTTGATCCCAGGAAGGTATCTATCCTTCAAACCAGAGGAGTGCTTCAAACTAACAACAGTACATAATATCCAACAAAAGAGGGTCGTGCTACAGCAGCAGAATACATGGCTCAGTCTAGATATCAGCACGAATCAAGTTGTGCATATTTGCTGTTGGCATGAACCACATCGCCGCATGTCGGGTTTGCAAAAGCCATCCATCGCATGGAAGCTTGATGCCTTTCACACACTGAAGATTATCTGGCAACAAGCTGTGTCGACGAATCTCTGGATATGGTGATTCATGAAACCCATGGTATGATGTGTAAACACAGCCCCCCCTCGCGAATGGAAGTTGCATAGCACAGTAATCATCGCCGGTGATATGATCGATGATTGGTTGGATGATCGGATAATTGAGCCCGAGGAACAAGGAGTGGTTGCCGAGGCTGTAAACCTGCCTCCAATTGAATACGCCTGGTCCAATGGAGCGGGGATCTTTCTCGAACACGAAGCAGCCGTAGCCATCAATGTCACGAACGCCCCACGCATTGTACTGCATGTGGTTTGATGTAATGGTTTGGTCAATTTGGTACGAGCGAATGAGCATCAAATGACCGCCGTCAGCTGAATGAGCGATAAACCACCACCCATCGACTGGTATGATTCCAGGTCCTGGAATCATGAAGGCCAGCGCATTTGCGTCTGCTGCAACAGTTCAAATTGGAGACCAAAAGGACAAAAATAAACAATCATGTTCAGAGTATGTGTGGAATTAAGATTATTATAATAGTGACTGTCGGTGTCAAAACTGGCGGATCTCGGGTAGGGGGTCCCGAACTGTGCGTCTAGGCCGGATGGTAATAGGAGGCAGGGGACACAATGTTTTACCCAGGTTCGGGCCCTCTTGATGGAGGTAAAACCCTACGTCCTACTTGATTAATATTGATGATATGGGTAGTACAAGAGTAGATCTACCACGAGATCAGAGAGGCTAAACCCTAGAAGCTAGCCTATGGTATGATTGTTGTAGTTGTTGTGTCATACGGACTAAAACCCTTCGGTTTATATAGACACCGGAGAGGGTTAGGGTTACACAAGGTCGGTTACAAAGGAGGAGATATCCATATCCGTATTGCCTAGCTTGCCTTCCACGCCAAGTAGAGTCCCATCCGGACACGAGACGAAGTCTTCAATCTTGTATCTTCATAGTCTAACAGTCCGGCCAAAGGATACAGTCTGGCTGTCCGGAGACCCCCTAATGCAGAACTCCCTCAGTAGCCCCTGAACCAGGCTTTCAATGACGATGAGTCCGGCGCGCAGTATTGTCTTCGGCATTGCAAGGCGGGTTCCTCCTCCGAATAAATCACGGAAGAATTTGAATACAAGGATAGTGTCCGACCCTGCAAAATAAGTTCCACATACCACCGTAGAGAGAATAATGTTTCCGCAAATCTAATTTGCTGATTTGTTTTGGCAACATGACATTACGTCATGGCCCGGTGATTATTCGAACCGTTTCTTTTAACTAGCCCCGCACATAACGCGAGGCGGTTTTTTGACACGTCTTGTCAAAGCAGAGATCGTGTTCCCCTAATTACGGGATTCTCATCAATATGGTTGTGGGTAACCCAACCGTGTCTAGGACTCCTAGATTATAGGCAAGTCCCAAACGGCTACAGAGAGGACGCTTGATATTCACCCTCTTTATAAAGGGACAAGGCTTTTACTTTTTTCCCTCCTGTGCTCAATCGAGTCCTTCCCCCACCTCGAGTTCTAACACCCAAAGCCCAGGTCAGGTGCTCCGGACCTTCAATCATGTCCGGATCTAGCCTTCAAGGCCGATGGATGCCCTCCTCCGTTACGGAAGAAGACATCAAGAAGTTGAGGGAGGCCAGATACCTGACCGCCGAGGTTTTGCATCGGCTGCCTGCCCGGGGGAAGGTCGTCCCTACTCCTGAACCCAACGAAGACGTCGTGTTCATCTCCCACTTCCTCCGAGGTCTAGGCCTCACTCTGGATCCCTTCGTTAGGGGGTTGATGTTTTATTACGGGCTAGATTTCCACGATCTAGCCCCGGACTCCTTTCTCCATATCTCGGCATTTATTGTCGTATGTGAGGCCTTCCTCCGCATTACTCCTCACTTCGGTCTGTGGCTCAAGACCTTTGATGTGAAGCCGAAGATGGTCGAGGGGCAGCATATAGTGTGCGGAGGCGCATTAATAAGCAAGATCGCTGGAGCTCCATGGCCAAAGGGTTCCATTCCAGAGGTGTCCGGATTATGGCAACGGGAGTGGTTTTACATCACAGCTCCCAAAAGTGCCAAGTGGGCGGCCGCCCCCGCTTTCCGCTTAGGCCCTCCACCACAACTGATGTCATGGATTAGCAGAGGGCTGAGCTGGGGTCCAGCCAAGGACGTGCCTGTACTGCAGAGCCGCATTCAAGATCTCTTCGAAGGAGATTTTAGTTTGATTATGGTAATGCAAGTCATGCTGGTTCGACGAATCCAGCCATGCAAACGCCGGCCCCTTCGCATGTGGGAGTTCAACCCAGAAGGACCGTGCGCTATTCAGAATTTCCTTGGCCTAACGCATGAGGAGATGTATAAATCATTCTTCGGACCCCATATAGAGTGTCCGGACACTACCAAGGACGTGGGCCTGAGCAGCTGTAACACCCCGGATATGATTTACCTAATATGTAATCCAACTCTTGCCGTTTCCGACGTTAAGTTATTTTATTTTCTCGGGTTAGGGTTTTTGTCTCCGTGTGTTGTTATCGTTGTCATGCATCTCATATCATGTCATCATGTGCATTGCATTTACATACGTGTTCGTCTCATGCATCCGAGCATTTTCCCCGTTGTCCGTTTTGCATTCCGGTGCTCCGTTCTCCTCCGGTGGTCATTTCTACCTTCTTCTCCTGTGTGGGGATTAAACATTTCCGGATTGGATCGAGGCTTGCCAAGTGGCCTTGGTTTACTACCGGTAGACCGCCTGTCAAGTTTCGTACCATTTGGACTTCGTTTGATCCTCCAACGGTTAACCGAGGGACCGAAAAGGCCTCATGTGTTTTGCAGCCCAACACCCCTCCAATTTGGCCCAAAACCCACCAAAACCCTCTCCATCATCTAGAGCATTCGATCACGATCGCGTGGCCGAAAACCGCACCTTATTTGGACACTCCTAGCTTCCTCTATGCCTATAAATACACCCCCCTCCGAAATTCGCGGTTCCCCTCTCCCGAAACCCTAAAAATCGCCTCCTCCGCGAGGCCGGACACGTCCGCTGGCCGCCGGACACGTCCGCCGCCGCCCGCAGCAAATCGCGAGCCGCCATGTGGCGCCCGCAGCGCCCACATCGCCGCCGGCCCGTTCGGCCCGCAGCAGGCCCCCCCGCGGCCCATCCAGGCGCCGCCCCGCGCCTTCATCTCCTCCTGGCTGGCCGCCGCGCCGCCATTGCCGGCCGCCGCCGCTCCGCCGTCCTCCGGCGACGCGCGGCCCGCCGTCGCAAGCTCCGGTGGCCGGAGCACCGCGCCGCACCGAGCTCCCAGCCGCGCCACTCGTCGCCGGCGTCCCGCGCCTCCTCCTCGCCTACCCTCGCCGATGACCGGCTCCTCCTCCGCCGGAAATCCTCGCCGGCAACCTCGGATTCTTCGCGGGCGAACAGTGGATCTCGCCGGGTGAACATTAAACCCTAGATCCGCGAGGTGATAAATTTCTCCAAGTCCCAGATTTCCAGATTCAAATGCTCTTGTTCATCGTGCCGTAACTTTGCATCCGTAGATCCGTTTTGGGCATATAGCATATCAAAATGTTCGTCTCAGAGAGCACATCATTTCATCTCATTGCATCATTTTCATTTTAGTTCATCTTGATGCCCGAAATGCTTTTAGAAGAGTGCTATTTGAGATAATTGTCAGATCTGCTGCTCCAAATAGCTATTTGTCATTTTTGCCATGATTAATGTGTGCATGATATGCCCCTGAGCTCTACATGAGTTTTGTTATATGTTTTGCCATCTTTCCAGAGGTGCTATCCATGTATTTTTTGTGATGTGTGTGGTGACTAGCACAAGCTTGCAAAGTGGTGCATTCGTTAATGCTGATTCCAGGGACTTAGCATTTCCACTAAGTCCTTGATCTGTTTTTATCAATATGCCATATGTTCATGTTGTTTCCTAGTGATCCGTGCCTCGCTTGAGAATAATTAGTAAGGATGATTTGTTAATCTTGTAGTGCTCTATCCATCCATGTCTTTGTTTGCAATTATGGAGCACCCTAGCTTGAGTCAATCGAGCTCTACTTTTGCTATTTCGTGAATCTGGACAGATTGTCTACTTGTTAGCGATTTTGCCGAGGATGTTGTAGTTGATCCGTGCATGCTATGTTGTTGTTGTTGCCATGTATAGCTTGTATGATGTGTATTATTGATGGGTGTATGCTTAGATTGTCATGCCTTGCTCTGTAGTGAGTGCATCGAGCTCGTAAACATGCCTACTTGATATCTGATTTGCATGCTCCAGTTTTTCACTAAGTCTGTGATCTGATTATGTTTTTGCCATGTTCACATGCTTGCAATTGTATTTTCTGATCCCTTTTGACTCAAGGTCACTAAGGGACTTTTGTTAAGCTCTTTGATTAGCTCCATGCCATGCTTTACTTTGCCATGTTACATTCCTGTAGCATATGGTTTTCTTGCTCCAAAGTGTGCTACCTGATCTGAAATTCTAGACAAGTGTTAATTTCACTAAGTCTGAAATCTGTTTACCAATTGAACTTTTGCCATGCTTGTTTGAACCTGTTAATGGATGAATTGGTCGTAGCTCAGCGTTCATCTTTTGTTAAGCTTCATGAATGGATCCCTGCCATGTATTTTCTTGCCATGTTTGGGTGCTGTAGCATGTTTAACTTGTTGCATTTAGATGGCTACTTGCTGTATATCGCAGACCGGTGCCATATTTGTATTGATTGCCATTTCCAAACCGTGTCTCCGATTATGGTGTTCTTTATATCGATTTCAACCGAAATCACCTCACCTTTCCAGTGTAACACTTGGTTTTCCAAGTTGAGGCCAAGTTCATTCATCTCTTGTCAAATCTTGCATATGCATCACATACCGCATCCCGCATAGCATACCATGTTTGCATCATGTTGTTTGAGTTTGCGCGTGGTTGATTGTGTTCCGTTTGCTTGTTTGCTTTGCTTGGGTAGAGCCGGGAGACGAGTTCGCTAATGAGGAGCCCATTGAGTTTGCTTTCGAGGATCCAGTCAACTCTGACAACTTTGCAGGCAAGATGATCATACCCTCGAAATCACTTCTATCTTTGCTTGCTAGATGCTCGCTCTTTTGCTATGCCTATGCTACGATGCCTACCACTTTCTTGTCATGCCTCCCAAATTTCCATGTCAAACCTCTAACCCACCATGTCCTAGCAAACCGTTGATTGGCTATGTTACCGCTTTGCTCAGCCCCTCTTATAGCGTTGCTAGTTGCAGGTGAAGATTGGAGACCGTTCCTTGTTGGAACATTATTTTCTTGTTGGGATATCATTATATTATCTTGTTATCTTAATGCATCTATATACTTGGTAAAGGGTGGAAGGCTCGGCCTTTTATCCTAGTGTTTTGTTCCACTCTTGCCACCCTAGTTTCCGTCATATCGGTGTTATGTTCCCGGATTTTGCGTTCCTTACGCGGTTGGGTGATAATGGGAACCCCTTGACAGTTCGCCTTGAATAAAGCTCTTCCAGCAATGCCCAACCTTGGTTTTACCATTTGCCACCTAGCCTCTTTTTCCCTTGGGTTTCCGGAGCCCGAGGGTCATCTTATTTAAACCCCCCCGGGCCAGTGCTCCTCTGAGTGTTGGTCCAACCTGTCAGCTGCCGGTGGTCACCAGGGGAAACTCTGGGCTGGCCTACCCGTACCTTGGACAATCTGAGTGTGCCCTGAGAACGAGATATGTGCAGCTCCTATCAGGATTTGTCGGCACATTCGGGCGGTGTTGCTGGTTTAGTTTTACCTTGTAGAAATGTCTTGTAACCGGGATTCCGAGTCTGATCGGGTCTTCCCGCTAGAAGGAATATCCTTCGTTGACCGTGAGAGCTTGTCATGGGCTAAGTTGGGACCCCCTGCAGGAATTTGAACTTTCAAAAGCCGTGCCCGCGGTTATGGGCAAATGGGAATTTGTTAATGTCCGGTTGTAGATAACTTGAACCTAAACTTAATTAAAATGAATCAACTGTGTGTGTTACCGTGATGGTCTCTTCTCGGCGGAGTCCGGGAAGTGAACACGGTGTTGGAGTAATGCTTGCCGCAGGTTGTTCTCTAGTTATTCGTTCGCGCTTTGCCTTCTCTTCTCACTCTCTTTTGCGAACAGGTTAGCCACCATATATGTTAGTCGCTTGCTGCAGCTCCACATAATTACCTTTCCCTTACCTATAAGCTTAAATAGTCTTGATCACGAGGGTGCGAGATTGCTGAGTCCCTGTGGCTCACAGATTACTTCCAAACCAGATGTAGGGCCTGATGACTCCGTTCCAGATGACGCGCTTGAGCTCAAGTGGGAGTTCGACGAGGACTCACGCCGTTACTATGTGTCTTTCCCTGATGATCAGTAGTGGTGCCCAGTTGGGGCGATCGGGACCGTGTCGCATGTTGGGTTGATCTTTTATTTTGGCACCGTAGTCGGGCCATGAGTGATTGGTTGATGTAATGCTATTTATGTACTTTGTTTGACGTGGCGAGTGTAAGACAACTATGTACCTTCCCCTTTTATTATCTATATTACATGGGATGTTGTGAAGATTACCTTACTTGCGACATTGCTTTCAATGCGGTTATGCCTCTAAGTCGTGCTTCGACACGTAGGAGATATAGCCGCATCGAGGGTGTTACAGCAGCAACCGCATTGCCGACCAAGTAAGTTATCCTCTAGCCGAACACACCGTCTTTCATTTATCATGACGTCATTCTGAGAAATCGCTCTTTCACCAGGACTGGATAACAAAGGCGAAGATGATCCGGTGTTCGGCCCCCCTTCCGGAAGGCTTGGAGAATCCGGTGCTGGAAAAGATGCTCGAGCTAGCACCTTGCCCGGAGCCCTCACAGGAAGATAAAGGGGGGAATAAAGGGGGCGAAAGCGGGCCTCCTCTGCTACCCATTTCGACCGAGGGAACGGGCGCCTCCGTGAGGGAGGATAACCCAGGGGAGGAATCTGGTGTTCTCTCACCCCGGGGAAGGAAGAGGACTACCCCTGAAGATCCGGAAACCACGGTTTCCAAACGGGAGAAGAAGTCTCCACCAGAGGGTCCTGCCTTGGAGGGTGCTCTTGCCGCACAAAGTCCGCGTGGGAATCAGCCCTCTAACGAGCTGTAAGTAATTAAAAGGTACTTTAGTAGTGAAGATATATTACCTTACTTCTGAGGAAAATAACCGAAGTATTTATCTTGCAGTTCGGATCTTAGCCCTTCTTAGCAGAGCTCGTCTTCAGGGGATCTTCTTCCGGAGATGATGGAGAGCAAAATGCCTCCCCCGGACTCCTCCGCTCAAGAAGCGGGCGACCTTGAAGTGTCGTCATGGAGGGCCTCTCCGGATCCGGTGAGGCCAGAAGATAATCCTATAGTCACCCGAAGTCCTCAGCGTCCGGCTCTTGAAGAGAGCAAACAAAAGAGTCCGGCACCGTCTGGTATGCGGTCGGACGTACCGAGGGAGCTGTTGGAGCGAGCGGCCATCTCAGAAGAACACCGTACATTGACGGGTACGGTGATGGAAAGGATTTCATCCGCCGAAAGCGGGTTGCATGATGCCTTTATGAGTCTACTGACGGGCTTTGAGGTACGTAAAATCATGTACATTTGTGATGGTACCGCACATTTTTAGGTGTGTCCTGTGTAGATAGTAGCCCCTGAGACTCTGGTTGTCGCCGAGAACGGCGGCAAACAGAGGATCGTAGTCCCAGGCAATAACCATACCGCTTTAATGTGCAGGTAGTGGGAGCTCCGGTGGCTAGCCGGAGTCATGAGTTTGCCGAATTGAAGCGGCAACTGGATGCGGCAGATGCCGACATCGAGCTTGTTAACAAGAGGCTTGACGAGGCACAAGGTAAGTGGTATTTTCTGGTGAATACCACATAGTAAGAGCAGCATGATGCCAGTATCTTTAATATGTTGTGACTGCAGATGGAGCTGCCACTGTGGAAACCCTGCGGGCGGAACTTGCCCGAGCCAAAGAACAAGCAAGGATTAGTAATGCGGCTGCTTTGAAGGCGGCCGAAGAGTTGAAAGCCGAGAAGGCCGCGCATTGCGAGAGCAAAGAGAAGGTGGCCAAGATGGCCATAAAGTTAAAAGATACTGCCGACCATTGCCAGGTCCTTGAAAAAGAGAACCGGGCGAAGGCAACGGACCTCGAAAAGGCCATGATGGCGAACAAAGACACCCGCTCTGCTATGAGAGCGAAGAAGGAGGAGCTGCATGAAGCCGGGGATATTGCGGCTGGGAAGCCCTTCATGACGCGGAGGAAGTTCGAAGATCCACGGTATGCCCCTCTGGATCGACTGTGGAGTTCGGCAGACACATATATGGACTTGGCGGCGAGCGTTGCTGATGCAGCCAAATACTTCCAAGATCAAACAGATCGTGAAGTGGACAAGCTGTTCTGGTCGCAATTCGACGTTCCAGAGCGTCCGCTTACATTGACTGATCAGTTAACCGAATGGGCCGAACTCAATAGGTTGTCCGGACTCGCCATGAGGTCTGTCGTGGATCAGCTGTGGCCGGAGAAGCCGAAGCCAAACAGCTATTTCAGCTTAGTGCAGCAGTTCCTTGGTGCGGTGTCGCGCATCAATGCGATGAAGAGGTCGGCGTGCATAGAAGGCTCATGGATGGCACTTACCCGTGTTAAAACATACTGGGCGGAGATGGATGCTACCACTGTTGCGGCGTAGGGTTCGGCCATAGGCCGAGTGGCTGCCGAGCACTATTTCGAAGAGGTTCTCGAGGGTGCTCGTTTGATAGAGTCCCAGTGCTCGAAGAATATTATGTTTGAGTGACATGTATTGCCATTGTAAACACAATGTTTTTATGAAATATAGTAAGGCTGCATTTATACTTTTGCCGGAAAGTAATGTGATGCCTCCTGTGCGGTCGTTTATGTATATATGTATATAACCTGAAAGATTGCAGTCGTCGGCTTCAACCCTCATGCATATAATGCAGAGGTGCTCACAAAAAACGCATGTTCACACTTAACCCAACGTCTTGGTCCTCTTAAGGAGGTGATAGCACAGCGAACGAGGCAACCAGACTATAAGCTTTAACAGTTTCACTTAGCCATAGGAGTTTGACAGTGGGGCTACTAGATAGCCCCTGGTGGCTCCGCACTCTCCCGATCTCGGGGTGCATACATGTCTGGCCAGAAAACGGCCCTTCGTTAAGGTGGAGGAATCCTAACATTCCGATAGGTCATCGAGTGGTCGACCAGTCTCACGCTATATCATGACAGTCAGTTCTCGGCTTTCTCTACTGAGGTGCTCGTCCGGATGAACCAGGGCACAATCGCAATAGTTCTCCTGGTGCTGCCTTAGCCGATAAAGCGGAACATAAGGCACCAAAACATAGGAGCCGGGCAAACCCAACATTTGACCAAAGACAATGATTCGGAGCTGATGCATATAAGGCCAAACTCGGGACGCCGAACACTCCCTAAGGTATTCAGTCTTTATGGTATAAACCGGTCCTAAATAGTGCCCTTTGTAAGAAGCCCCTTGTGTCCAGGTACGTGCATTATTCTGACATGGCCACATGCCAAGACGTCATCATCCTTCTCAATTGTACTGAGAATTCGAGGGATGTGTATCAACAAGAGACAGTAAAAAAGGTTTACGCAGGGTCTTAATCTAAAAAGAATCCTTGGAGCGGGTCCCTGCTGCACTCTGCGCCTGTGTCTCCGTTGTGCCATATCCTGGACGGGTGTAGCACAATGGTCATCTGTAAAAGAGAGGAACTTAGGTGAAAAAGTTGTCATGCACAAATGTGGTTTTTAAAGAAACCATGTATAATTAAAAATGAGTAAAAATTGCCACTTGTCTGCGCGCGTTGAGCCCCTTGTATTTGTAATAGGGGTGTGGCCCTCAATCCAGTATGAATTACATATAGCTGCGCCGGACTCATCTAACCGTGTCCATGGTCTTGACGACCTATCAAATGCTTGAGTTTGTGAGGCCGTTTTTAGTGTGCGGCTGCTAAGGCAATCGCATTCTTTTCGGCGCGCAAAGATCGCTCAATATTTCCGTTCACTGTAACGATGCCCCGTGGACCGGGCATCTTGAGCGTGAGGGAAGCGTAATGCGGTATTGCATTAAAGCGAGCAAAAGTTTCGCGTCCAAGTAGTGCTTGATAGCCACTTTGGAATGGAGCAATGTGGAAAGTTAAATTTTCGCTACGGAAGTTATCGGGGAAGCCGAATATAACTTCTAGTAGCAGGGAGCCCGTGCAATGAGCCCCTGGGCCTGGCGTTACTCCTTTAACGGTAGTATTGCTGAGGCAAATTTTCATTGGGTCTATTCCCATTTTGTGGATTGTGTCCTGATATATCAGGTTTAGACTGCTGCCACCGTCCATCAGGACTCGTGTGAAGTGGTATCCATCAATTATTGGGTCTAATACCAAGGCAGCCCATCCTGCACGTCGGATACTTGCTGAGTAATCCCGACGGTCAAAGGTGATCGGTTGAAACGACCAGTAGCAGGACTCCGCGGTGATAGGCCCTTGGGCATATTTATCTAGGAGTGCCGCTTTGTTTCTCCCCTTGATCACGTGTAACACGTTTGCTGTTTTGACTTCTGGTGGAAATTTCTTTTGTTCCCCAGTGTCTTGCTTGAGAGGCTCATCCTCGTCTTCGCTTGGTGTATCCTCCCCCTTGTGTACGGTGTTGAGCTTGCCGGACTGCTTGAAGACCCAACATTCTCTGTGGGTATGATTAGCGGGTTTACCAGGGGTGCTATGGATCTGACATATTTGGTCCAGAATTTTGGTGAGGCCGGACAGTTCATCTCTGGTGCCTTTAGAGGGCGGCTTTTGCTGACCTGGCCGAGAGCTTCTGAATCCGGCGTTTACCGCCGTGCTCTTTGGGTTGTCTTCTTTATTCCGACGCTTATTATTTTTACTGCGTCGTGATTTCCCGTTTTCATCTCTAACTTCGGATGTACTTGGGTCACTGGTGCCGCATCTGGCTAGCCAGCTGTCCTCACCCGCGCAAAAGCGGGTCATGAGGCTTGTTAATGCTGCCATTGTTCTAGGCTTTTCTTGGCCGAGGTGTCTGGCAAGCCATTCGTCGCGGACGCTATGCTTAAAAGCTGGCAAGGCTTCGGCATTCGGACAGTCAACTATTTGGTTCTTTTTAGTAAGAAACCTGTTCCAAAGCTTTCGGGCTGACTCTCCGGCTGTTGAGTTATATGACTCAAATCGTCTGCATCCGGGGGTCGGACATAAGTCCCTTGAAAATTTGCCCGAAAAGCGTCTTCGATCTCTTCCCAGCTTCCAATGGAGTTTTCGGGGAGGCTTTTAAGCCAGTGCCGAGCTGGCCCTTTGAGCTTGAGCGGTAAGTACTTGATGGTGTGGAGATTATCTCCTCGAGCCATATGGATATGGAGGATATAGTCCTCAATCCAGACCCCAGGGTCTGTTGTTCCATCGTATGCCTCTATGTTTACGGGTTTGAATCCCTCTGGAAATTCATGGTCCAGCACCTCATCGGTGAAACATAGGGGGTGTGCGGCGCCCTTGTATCTGGGCGTGCCGCGTTGTTCGGATGTTTGTTGTGTTGCATCGTATGCTGGAGCGTGCTTGCGTGGTCCATAGATGGATCTGGTTGCGCCGTCCTTTTGATGCGAGCCCTCGCGTGGATCGCATATTTGCTTATGTGTGGCGTTGTTTGACGCTCTATGTTGGCCATGAGGACGTCTATCCAGCCAGGTGGCCATTTTAATTTTTGGTTGCGGGGGATCTAAGGCCTCCTCATCGAATTCGGGTAGCAACTTCCGCTTCGGGTAGCTCTTGGTGAGGCGATTACCGCCATACTTCGCTGTTGTGTTGAGTACTTTACTCCATCTGATTTGGAGTGTGTCTTGCGCCGCCTTGAGCCTTTGCTTCTACCTTTTTAGACTCCTCGCGGTGGCAACAAGCCTTTGATGGGCATTTTGTTGCTCCGGGCGTCTGTCTGGTGTTATGTCCTCCAGACTATTATCCTTGACAGAGTTGGTTTGTTCGGTTTGATTCTCCGCGTTGCCGTGGTCCGGCAGTGGTTCTCCCTGCTCTAACGCTGGGTCTATATGATCATTATTTTTGTCAAGGTGGGATTTGGGGCGGCGCTTACGCCGCCGCTTTGACTGCTTCTCGAGGGGACAACCCTTCATTGCGTCCTTCCGTTCCCCGTCATCGTTTTCCTTTGGTGTGTCCACCATGTATACGTCATGTGATGAGGTGGACGTCCAGTGCCCTATGGGCAGTGGTTCCTCTTTGTCTCTTGCATCGTCGTCCATACCGTTGATGTTTTCGGAGTCGAAGTCGAGCCTGTTGGTTAAGTCATCGACAGTGGCTACTAAGTGGGTGGTGGGTGGGTCGCGAATTTCTTCGTCGTCTGCATCCTAGTCCTGCCGGACATAGTTCGGACAGGATCCTCCTGATAAGGAGAGAGACCTTAACGAGTTCAGTATGTCGCCAAAGGGCGAGTGCTGAAAAATATCCACAGAGGTAAATTCCATGATCAGCGCCCAATCAGAGAATTGCAATGCCGTGGTCATAATCATACCCCAAGTTAGAAAATAAGCCAATGGCTTTCATATTCTAGCAATATGTCATGGTTCAAACATCATGTAACAATGAGAGGAAAACAGCTATGACAGCGCCTACTCATATTCTACCATAGCACTTACTACTACTGCTCTCATATCAACTCTAAGCAATAATATGCGTTGTTATAAAAATCTTGTAAACGAGAGTAACATATAGCAATCATGATGTTATGCTCATAATATGTATTCTAACAATCATTAGATGCCAATTGTTCTGATATCAACTCTAACAATAACATGTGTGGTCATAAAAATCTAGGAAACGAGAGGAACATATAGCAATGATGTGGTTATAGACATGCTATGCGTTCTAAATTTGTAACAAATGAACAGGAAGTCGTATTCATAAGGTAAAGATGAGATGAGATAGAACAATTACACAATGATAGATTCCACCAATATAGGTAGCCAATCTATGCGTCGACCGCGTAAACGATGCCATCATGCACTATAACATCAGACAGAATGTTTCCTCAACAGGATTGATGATGAGCCATAACCATGTATGGTGACCGGATTCCAGATAGACTAATCCCTTGTTGAACAAGGCAATGAGCTTGTAATCCATGTAGTCTTCTGATGGTGTGGGCACTTTGCAGATTACAACTTTCTGCAAATAGAGGTCGAGCCAAAAGCTTGACGCGTCTCGTGCGTAGTAGGCAGGAGTGTCCGGCAGGCCGCGAGGCTCGATGGCGGCGGTATCCAACGATGGAAGGGTGACCTCTCTCTGGGTGTAGATATCCACAAGACACCACGGACTACCGGTGTGGTGGATGAGGACGATCCAGTTGGCCTTCATGCCCGCCCAATAGTGGCCGCGCATGAAGGACAGGTGGACGGGTAGTGGTAGCATGTCGAGGGGCACCACGGCAACCTCCGTAGGATCGTCAAGTCGGTGTCTGGGCCACCTACGAGGATCGGGCATCAGCAAGCAGGGTGTCTTGAAAAGAGCCGGCCGGTTGCAGACGAGTAGACGGTACAAAGACACCGAGCATGCGGCCAGACGGACGGTGCTGAGTAGGTCCATGCGACTACAGATCTGCTCCAAGAGAACATCGGGGAGGGAATTCCAATCGCGGCTCTGCGTGTCAGTCGGTTCTGCATTGGGGTTTTCGGTGCCTGCGAGCCAGCGGGGAAGTGGATTCGGGAGGGCGAGCGAAGAAGCTTCTCCTCGTGTGGCCGAGCAGTGAGCGGGGGGATATGGTACGCGCGAGCTACCAAGGAATATGGTGCGGGCGGGCGAGCAGTGAGCGGGGGTAAATGGTGTGCGGCCGACGATGGGGAAGAGAGGAGGAAGAAGAAGAGAGGAGGAAGAAGAGTGTAAGACGGGGAAGAAAGTGCATTCAATCTCAATTCTACTACTCCCTCCGTCTAGGTGTGTAAGTCACCTTACGAAAACCAAATAATCCCAAAACACTTAGGCACCGTACATTAACTCCCTTCTCGTTTTTTGTTTTGTGGCATATCAACCAATAAGATATGTGGGCTGTGCATGCTTTCGATGACTTGAGACTACCAAACATAACCGACTAATTTAGTAACACCAACACGCTGGTTCAGCTTATTAATTACGTGTCCCATCTGCTGCAGTGTGTATTTTCACTTCACTGCGAAGACTAGTTGAATAGTTCTCTCTGACCGAGATGGGGAATAAATGGATCATGAGGACTTCCTTTCTACAGTATCCCTATGCCTCTACGCTCACTTCACTCATTTTGCTCCGTACCTAGTCACTTGTTGAAATCTATAGCCAAATGGACATGTCAATGGGAGGGAGTAAGCCCCATGCATGCATGCATGCAACATGCAACACTCACACGTACACATGGACGCACGCAACACTCACGCACCCATGCGGCACACAGCACACGACGCAACACACACGCTCACGCTCAAGTGCTCAACCTACTCCCTACGTCCGTGAAAGACTGTACATTTAGAGATTTACACATTGACCAGGGCATAATTAACGCCCAAAAGTAGCAGACTTATGTGTGCATGCGACCATTGAGATAAGAAGATTAAATGAAGGCCGTTGCATGCTGTAATTAAGGATAGACATGTAGCCTATACCTACAACACAAGTTGGTGCATTAGTCAATCAATTAAAGGCTAAACACATTGGAAGTGTAGATGTACATCGTGTAGTACACTCTTTGTTGGAAGACCGAGGGAGGACACGTGCATGCACTCACATACACAGCCAGGGCGGTTCACGCGCAAGGGTTGGACTCGTGTCGCGCCTGCGTAAAGTTTTGTTTAACTGATTTCTTTGCTCTGCCAACTGATGGGTGGGACCCAGAAACCAGGTGACAATTTAACCAGTCAACAAAGTGCCATGTCGACTATGTGGCCGGTCAGTAGTGTGCAATACGGTGCTCTACGATGAGCTAGTGATCGCATAATCGCCGCAAAACTATATATAGTGACCGTAAAGAGTGTACTGTTACATACGTTGACCGCCAGTGTATTTTTCTCGTTTAAAATTAAGCCATATTAATCGTAAAGGACGCGGTATGGACTACTACTACTACTAGTACTAGTACTGCTTTGATGTGTCCCGTCAACTCGTCGAACGAGGAGAAGCTTGCTTACTACGCCTCTCCCTCGACCACGCGCGCGGTGGTTCGCAGAACGAGGAGAGGGTTTTGACTACAGCGCCCTCTCCCTCTCCCTCTCCCTCTCCCTCTCCCTCGCCCTCGCCCTCACGGTGGACGTGCAGCAGTTCAACGGTGTCAGATTGCCAGAAGCATATTGTACTGTAGTATCATCATTGTTGGACCTTCCGAAGAGGCGAAGAGCCAAGTGCAAGGTTCACACGAGTACGAACTGTTGAACCTCCCGAAGAGGCAAAGAGCCAAGCGCAAGGTTTTATAGGAGTTTTCGTCCTAGTAGGAGTGTACTAGTACAACTATAGCGAACGATGCTACTGTATGATGCCGCCACGTCACGTATATCCAAAGCTGTGCCACCTTTTTTTCTCAAAGAGCATGTTGGAGCCCGTGCAACAACCACACAAGTTGCATGTACACATAACACATTTACTAGTAATAAATTCTAAAGGACAAATGCCAGTATGCCACACAAGTTCATCTCCAACTCATGTGAAAAATTTGTGCATGACTAGTCTACATATATTCACAGCGCTACCGTTCACAATTACCGTACTCCACTTACACGTTATAGGGGCTACATGTCCTCCTCCAGGTTCCAGTCCCAGATGTTCTTCATGGATGGCACGATCCATAGCGGTGGGCAACGGGAATCATTGTTGCAGATTTCTAGTCCAGTTCCCCACGATGGAGACTCATCCAAGTTGAAGCGGCGTAAATCAGGGATAGCATGTCCCAGCATGTCGTTCATCCGGCGGTGTGCACTGAAGACACAACCATGCTTCATGAATGGCAGGCCTTCCGTGTCGTGCACGGAAGGTGGCATCCGCTTCACAATGGGGTAGCTGTCCCCGATGAAAAGCGAGTACTCTCCAAGAGTGTTCCTCGGCACCCACGTAGCATCACAGGGGTCGAACTCGGCGTCGTTCATGTGGTACACGCGGCATCCCAGATCTGGACACATGGTGACGTACATAGTCAAGGTCCATGCATAATAATGTTGTGCTCAAATGTGGCAGTCAGTAATACTGTGCAGCAAATAGTACTACTCCGGTATAGAGGAAGTAAACTAATCGGCTTATTATATATAGCCACTCTTGGCTACATGGATGAGATAGTAAGACATGGAAAAACAAAAATGGTGGCAGCTAGTGGGTTCAAGTCTTCAAGGGCCTAGCTAGCTATACGCGTCCTCCAAGGTAAAAAGTACTCCTAGTACTACAAAGTATACTACTAGTACAACAATGAAAGAGAAGGCGAGAGGGTTAAAAAATGGAATACCTGGGTAGATGGTGATGGTCCGATCATGGTAGATTATGTGACCATGTTGCACATCAGTGGTACCATGGGTAACGACTACTAAGATAGTTGATCCCAATATGCCAAAGTCAGCTACAAGGTTCCAGGTTAGACCGAATCGCGGATGCAAATGCACATCCAGGATCGGCGATCTTATTTTGATCGGGGGATGACTGGTCCCTGCAAAATAATGGAGTACCGTTAGGGATGCAAATGATGGTTTGTGCATTCCGTTTGTAATCTCCCCTACCGTAGGATGTCAACCAGATGAAACAAGTCCCCTGGCTTGTCACCGCAAATATGCGGCCTAGATGGCGCACGACGTCTTCGAACGTGTAGGGGTACAAATCTGCCGCCACCAACATGCGCCAGCCTCTGCCGTTACTGCCTCCTTCATTGATGGCAATCCTTATGTCAAACACCGCGATGAGATAGTAATCGTCGTAGCCGCGTCGCTTTGTCGGCAGGTCCGCAATTGCTATCTTCTTCAATCTCATGTAGGCATCATCATACGTATTCTTGCCCAGCCAGTCCGGAAGGCCGATCCCAATGGAGGAGAAGGGGTCTACCGGAATGGCCGCACTGTTGTGGATGTTGTGCAAAATGATGGTGGTATCCGGCCGGAGGTATGCAAGACAATCTTTGTTGGCACCGCCCTAGACCTATATATAAGACGGTGGGCAGCGGAGAAATTACGGGATGGAAATGGAATAACTATGTACTACATGATCAAACTCCATTACTGACCTGCTCATCGGACAAAATCCAACTACCTCTCAACGTCGGCAACTCTAGCGGAGTCAACGTGCAACCATGGCCAGGGAGCGCTGGACTGTTCGAAGGATTGTCCCATAGAAGAACCTTCTCCTCGAGGATGCATGGAAGACCAACAAGCATGGCCTGTTTAAGCAGCGTCTTGAAAAAGTTGGTGCAGGAAGCACCGAGTCTTGCGGTGGTGAGGACATCGGAGCGGCATGCGATTTCTCCCACAGGATCGTCGTCCAAGGTCTCCCAGCCCTGACGAGGGGGAGGAACGCCTGGAGAATCCATGGGAGCAGTGACGAACTGCCTTCTCTTCGGGGGGAGGGGAACTGGCGAGGAGGAGATAAGAGCGTAGTAACCGCAGGGCCTCGTCCCTTCCAACTGTAGATCGTTCCTCAGCGAAGGGGTGAGGCTATTATTTACTACTAGTACTCCCTCTGATTCTTTTTACTCTGCGCATAAGAGCAGACCCGGATACCAAGGCAGGGGCTCGATGCATGCTTTCTAGACGGAAATACCCCTGGCGCATGGATGGGAGGAGTTAGCAGCTATAAATGCCCCATGCAGCCCATTGGCTGTCCGCCCGCGTTCTTCTCTCTCTGCATGCTCCATGGATGTCTCCATTTCTCTCACATGACTGCATGCGGTGGCGCTAGCCTATGAGAAGCTCGCGTGGAGATAGCAATCTTCTCTCCAGAAGTGATCTTTTTGAAAGAAAGGGATTATGGAACGTTATGGGATTGCATTATACTGTAAATAATAGCACTAGTAAGAAATTTTTGGCACTAGGTGGTAGTTTTTGGCATGGATTAAGAAATTTTGGGTATGTTTTTGCCATTTTTTGTACACGCCAACTAGTGTCAAAAAACGTCTTACATTATGTGACAGAGGAGTACGTACTCGTACTGTAGCAGTACTAGTACTACTTTTCTCAACTAGTAGTGCGATGTACTGTACTTCTAGTATAGTCTAGTATAGTGCACCAGTTTTGAACTCTTGAATCTCAGGGCCAAGGAGCTACAGTTGGAAGTGGAGGGTACTACTGTTCTCTAGAACCATCGTTGTACTATCAATGCAGGGGAAGTACACCTACGTAGTGGCCTAGTGGGTACTCTCGGTGCTCTATTCAGCCGCTCCTCTCACGTAGCTGGCCTACTCAGTCACTCCTCTCACGCACACACTAGCAGCCTATTTATCAGCAAGGGTTACTGCGGGGGCAGAACATTTGAGTTATTTGATACAGCGAGACTAGGCTTTTCACGTCCATTTGTGGTGGTGTAATGGATCTCGTCGAACTTTGTTAGTAGTTCCTTCTTTATGAATGAGATGAAGCAAAGTTTTTGCCTCCGTTTCAAAAAAACACGGCAAGAGGAATTTCTTTTATAGTAGAGCCGATAATGGAGTGACGTCCATGCATGCAATGCCACAAGCTACAGAGTAGTAGTAGAGCACTTTACGTACAGAGCCATATTGCACCGTTCCCAATGCCCCACCAGGCTTTTCCGGCTCCTCGGGCTTAATTGGGAGGCGCTAGTTTAAATATGCTACTAGATGGAAGCTGCAAGCGAGGTGCGGGTAGGGCGAGCACGCGAGCCACGGGATGCTGGGAAGGGAAACCTGTTCACGTGGCTAGGTTGTCCAGTGCACCCAGATTGTGGGGCCACACGTCCGTTTGACTTCAAAACACAAACTACCCGTGTAAAATATTGGCTCACAGCGAAGTGTAGTAGTACTATCTTTTTAAAAATGGCCGCCGTGCATTCGGCCAGGATCAAACCCACAAAACGAGGTATACACTCCCGCGACCACTAGTAGTACTCGTTGGAGTACAACGCAACCTAGAATCACCTTTTGTCGCAAGTAGTACGTACATTGTTCCTTACAAGAAACCCCTAAGAGCATGGTTAATAGTATAGCCAGCTGCTGGCTATAAGCCAGTGCCATGTCATCTACAACCCATCTTATAGCCAACATGTAGTAGTAGTTTATTTCTTGTAGCCCGCTGACTCAGCTCTATTGTACTTTCTCTAATAATGCAAGAAACCACTAAAATGCCAAGAAACTACTACCACTTGCATACGTGGCAGACTTAAGATAAGCCTACCTTATCAACCATTGTACATGGTCTTACCAACAAAAATCCTCGAGTGACCTCCTACGTCCGGCCCGTCCACCTAGTCATCCTCGGCCATGGGACGCAGCTACCGCTGCCGGCAGAAGGCAAGGTCAAAACCGCCGGCGGTGCGGAGCCCATGTTGCGGCAGCCCGGATGCCAGCTCCATCTGGTGCTCGCGGCCGCTAGCTAGCCAAGATAGCTCCGTCCAACTGCTTGTATGCAAGGTTTGCTAGCTAGATTGGCAAGGCGGCGCGGCGGCTTGCTCGCGCACGCCGCGCTAAGGCCAGCCATCTGGCTCGAGTGAAGGCCAGCGCGGCGGCTTGCTCGCTCGTGAGTCACGCTTGGGCCGGCCTGCCAACCCATGTGGAGGCCAGCGCGGCGTCCGGCCAGTCCGGCGAAGCGGCGGCAATTCGCTCATCACCGGCGCCACCGACGAACACGCATCAGTACTGTTTGAAGTAATGTTCAGGAAAAATAATGATTTGAGGGGGAATAACAGGATAGAAGGTCAGATGTGGGTCCCTCGTGTCAACGGTCAAACAAAATGTGTTGGTTTAAGCTACCTCGTCAACACGGACATGTGGGCCAACCCTGTCATAAATGGGTTTAAGCGATCCTAATCGGTAGGAGTACTAGGTAGTTTTTGGCGTGGATTAAGAAATTTTGGGTATGTTTTTGCTATTTTTGTAGAATAGATTCCTCCTAGGGCTGGTTGAAAGTGGTAGTTTTTTGTTAAATACTCTACATATTGTAAGTAGGAGTGAAAGTTAAGCTTTGGAAGCCAATAAGCAAGGCTAGTTACATAGTGCATATGTGTACATGATTGAAAGTAAATATCAACCATGAGTGACTAATATCTTGATGGAAAACTCAAAACTATGGAATACTAGGAAAAGAAATGCATGGTTGGAAATACTAGCAATGTTCATGTCCGTTGCAACGAATCATAATTAGAATAATACTTATTCACAAACTTGGTACAAAACACTCTAATTTTGATATACATATGTCACTAGAGATATATTATGTTTCAATTAGAATATATTCCTTGGGCTGTTTTGGTGAGGTCAGGGAGGGATGTGGTTGGTTTTAAGATACTAATTATGGGTTTTTCTACAAATTGCTAGACAAGTGGGATGTTGGTGAAAAAAGGCAACAACTTACCTCACAATCATTAGATGTAGATCTAATGGTCCGAAACGACGGATGGCTGACACACCAGCATCACCAACTTAGTCTTGTGTAGGAGTACTAGCAAGATCCGTGCATTGCACGGAACATCAAGATGCATTTTTTTTATAAAACACTTGTTGTGATTGACCCTTGCGGGAGTAATCCCATGTGTAAAAACTAATGATATCTCGAGAAATATGAGATAAGGTGAAGAGGAGTGGGGTGTGGTGGTGGTTGGTGGTCGAACTGGGCGGAGGCATGGGGATTGACGACGCCGGCAGCGGCTCCCAGGCCAGTTTGTTCCAGAGGCTTCCTTTCGTAATTGCTCAACAATGAGGTTTGTTGGAGATAAGGATGAATGAGGGAAGGCCTTGTATACAAATGTGGAGAGGGGTGCGGGTATCTTTTAGTTTAATTTCCATCCGTCAGATATAGATCGGACGGTCTATATTGCAAGATGGCACATGTACCATCATCACCAACTCGGTTTTTTATAAGAGAAGAAATATAAGTATGGAGATACAAACGTATTATCGATACTTTCTTCCGTAAACTAGCATCTACATTCTATTCAACTCCTCGGCATGTGGGGCCTTAGCACAATGACTTCTCGACTGTGTAAAACGAAGATTTTCCCGTCGCCGACAAGGAGGGGGTGACGGCGGCACGCTTTTTGGCTTGCTCTAGTCCTAGTAGTCATACTAGGTGGTCTAAGCACATGTAGATTTATTCTTTTTCACGTCTTGTGTTCGCCGTACTGCCACGACTCTTCATGAATAGACGGTAAGTTATTCACGGGGAAACCCTTGTTGAGCGTGTTTGCGAGAGAGAGAGAGAGAGTGCGTGTGTGATATGTTAGAGACTGAGGCAATGATAACAGATTCTTTGTGTCTATGTGTGTGGAGGATAGAGAGAGACATGTACATGGGGCTTTGTGTTGTGTAACGTGGAGACACATATACATAATTAGAGAGTGAGTGTGTGAGATACACATGCAGACATGACGAGAGATGAGGATCCATGTAAATGGGTGTTTGTGTGTGTCTGTGTGTGTTTGTGCACGCATTTTTGTGTGAGAGGGAGAGAGTGTATGTGGAGTAGAGAGACCACTGATGATGTAAACCTAGTATAAGGGAAGGGGGAATGGTGTGACATGTGTAATAGCGAGATAGCACGGGTGCGGGCGGGGGGGGGGCAGACTATTTGGAAGAGACATCGAGTGTGTGTGGGGAAGAGGGGTGTGAGAGTGAGAGAAAGAGAGAGCTAGCACCGGAGAGAGAGAGAGAGAGAGGAAGAGAGGGGGCGAGAGGGGTTGTTTGTGTCCATAAATGGCGTATAGATAGGGAGACAATGTTGATGTTGTCCGAAATTGGCCTATGAACGGAGACGCAAGGGAAGCGAGTCATCGTGTGTGTGATAGGGACTTCATGAGAGATCTAGAATAGATGGTTTAGAGAACAATGTGCGAAATCGAGAACGATTATACATTAGGGAGCTATGCAAAGAGTCACGACATATATGTATACAGGGAAGGAGCTGGGGCGGGTCCGCATGTGGGAGAGATAGAAAGAGGAGAGTGGTGCACAAGGAGACAAAGTGTGCTTGTTTGCAGTGGGGGTGGTGTGTGAGGTGAGTGCGCGACAACCACATAACTAGAGAGATAGACGTTTGGGGGCGACGTTTTGTGTGTATGGGAAATATACACTCTACATAGTGCGTGTGCTTGGGTAAGAGATATAGCGGGAGACCTAGAGAGTGAGGGAAGAGATGTGTGCATGCCCGAGAGACAAAGTGATAGAGACCTATGTTGGGGTCCGGACTTTACAAGAGAGAGGGGTGTTAATGTGCTCGTGTGTTGGTGTTTGGGGGAGAGAACGAGTTCTCTCTCTATGTGTTTGTGTGTGTGTGTGGTGGGGGTGGGGTTGACTTCAGATAAAGAGTGAGGTGTCTATATTTGAGGGACTTTAGCGTAATTGAGATATTGTGCACTCATGGTTGATCAATTTGTTTCACAGTTTGTACTATGAGATAACGATACTTTTGAACATGCGTGATATACCTTGATGTACCAGAATTACAAACCTAAGATTGGAATTTTGGAATTCGACTCCATCATTAGCTTTTGTAATTCATTTAAACGGAGGTACATTTTTTAAGCCGGGATTTCGTGATTTCAAATTCATATATCAAACCTAGAGATATACACATAAGGGCATGTTCAAACTTTATAATCATCCACTTTATTCATACACATACACAATTTTGCTTTTGTCATCATATTTAGGATAAACACATTCGGAATTTCATTTGAATTGGACCGTATGATGGTATTTGCTTGTAGTAGCTCAATGATCCATGTTTGAATTGAATGGACAATCTAAGTTTCGAGTTGGAGACATTGATTAAAGGCTAAAAACATTGGAAGTGTAGATGTACATCATGTAGTACACTCTTTGTTGGAAGATCGAGGGAGGACACGTGCATGCACTCACATACACAGCCAGGGCGGTTCGCGCGCAAGGGTTGGACTCGTGTCGCGCCTGCATAAAGTTTTGTTTAACTAATTTCTTTGCTCTGCCAACTGCAGGTGGGACCCAGAAACCAGGTGACAATTTAACCAGTCAACAAAGTGCCACGTCGACTATGTGGCCGGTCAGTAGGGTGCAATACGGTGCTCTACGATGACCTAGTGATCGCATAATCGCCGCAAAACTATATATAGTGACCGTAAAGAGCGTACTGTTACATACGTTGACCGCCAGTGTATTTTTCTCGTTTCAAATTAAGCCATATTAATCGGAAAGGACGCAGTATGGACTACTACTAGTACTAGTACTGCTTTGATGTGTCCCGTCAACTCGCTGAGCGAGGAGAAGCTTGCTTACTACGCCTCTCCCTCGCCCACGCGTGCGGTGGTTCGCAGGACGAGGAGAGGGTTTTGACTACAGCACCCTCTCCCTCTCCCTCTCCCTCGCCCTCGCCCTCGCGGTGGACATGCAGTAGTTCAATCAGTGTCAGATTGCCAGAAGCATATTGTACTGTAGTATCATCATTGTTGGACCTTCTGAAGAGGCGAAGAGCCAAGTGCAAGGTTCACACGAGTACGAACTGTTGAACCTCCCGAAGAGGCAAAGAGCCAAGCGCAAGGTTTTATAGGAGTTGTCGTCCTAGTAGGAGTGTACTAGTACAACTATAGCGAACGATGCTACTGTATGATGCCGCCACGTCACTTATATCCAAAGCTGTGCCACCTTTTTTTCTCAAAGAGCGTGTTGGGGCCCGTGCAACAACCACACAAGTTGCACGTACACATAACACATTTACTAGTAATAAATTCTAAAGGACAAATGCCAGTATGCCACACAAGTTCATCTCCAACTCATGTGATAAATTTGTGCACGACTAGTCTACATATATTCATAGCGCTACCGTTCACAATTACCGTACTCCACATACACGTTATAGATGGGCTACATGTCCTCCTCCAGGTTCCAGTCCCAGGTGTTCTTCATGGATGGCATGATCCATAGCGGTGGGCAACGGGAATCATTGTCGCAGCTTTCTACTCCGGTTCCACATGATGGAGACTCATCCAAGGTCAAGCGGCATAAATCAGGGATAGCGTGTCCCAGCATGTCGTTCATCCGGCGGTGCGCACTGAAGACACAACCATGCTTCATGAACGGCAGGCCTTCCGTGTCGTGCACGGAAGGTGGCATCCGCTTCACAATGGGGTAGCTGTCCCCGATGAAAAGCGAGTACACTCCAAGAGTGTTCCTCGGCACCCACGTAGCATCACGGGGGTCGAACTCAGCGCCGTTCATCTGGTACACGCGACATCCCAGATCTAGACACATGGTGACGTACATAGTCAAGGTCCATGCATAATAATGTTGTGCTCAAATGTGGCGGTCAGTAATACTGTGCAATAGATAGTACTACTCCAGTATAGAGGAAGTAAAATAACCGGCTTATTATATATAGCCACTCTTGGCTACATGGATGAGATAGTAAGACATGGAAAAACAAAAATGGTGGCAGCTAGTGGGTTCAAGTCTTCAAGGGCCTAGCTAGCTATACGCGTCCTCCAAGGTAAAAAGTACTCCTACTAGTACTACAAAGTATACTACTGGTACAACAATGAAAGAGAAGGCGAGAGGGTTAAAAAATGGAATACCTGGGTAGATGGTGACGGTCCGATCGTGGTAGATTATGTGACCATGTTGCACATCAGTGGTACCATGGGTAACGACTGCTAAGATAGTTGATCCCAATATGCCAAAGTCAGCTACAAGATTCCAGGTTAGACCGAATCGCGGATGCAAATGCACATCCAGGATCGGCGATCTTATTTTGATCGGGGGATGACTGGTCCCTGCAAACTAATGGAGTACCATTAGGGATGCAAATGATGGTTTATGCATTCCGTTTATAATCTCCCGTACCGTAGGATGTCAACCAGATGAAACAAGTCCCCTGGCTTGTCACCGCTAAGATGCGTCCTAGATGGCGCACGGCGTCTTCGAACGTGTAGGGGTACAAATCTGCCACCGCCAACATGCGCCAGCCTTTGCTGTTACTGCCTCCTACATTGATGGCAATCCTTATGTCGAACACCGCGATGAGATAGTAATCGTCGTAGCCATGTTGCTTTGTCGGCGGGTCCGCAATTGCTATCTTCTTCAATCTCATGTAGGCATCATCATACGTATTCTTGCCCAGACAGTCCGGAAGGCCGATCCCAATGGTGGAGAAGGGGTCTACCGGAACGGCCGCACTGATGTGGATGTTGTGCAAAATGATGGTGGTATCCGGCCGGAGGTATGCAAGCCAATCTTCGTTGGCACCGACCCAGACCTATATATAAGACGGTGGGCAGCGGAGAGATTACGGGATGGAAATGGAATAACTATGTACTACATGATCAAACTCCATTACTGACTTGCTCATCGGACAAAATCCGAATACCTCTCAACATCGGCAACTCTAGCGGAGTCAACGTGCAACCATGGCCAGGGAGCGGTGGACTGTTCGAAGGATTGTCCCATAGAATAACCTTCTCCTCGAGGATGCATGTAAGACCAACAAGCATGGCCTGTTTAAGCAGCGTCTTGAAAAAGTTGGTGCAGGAAGCACCGAGTCTAGCGGCAGTGAGGACGTCGGAGCGGCGTGCGATTTTTCCCACAGGATCGTCGTCCAAGGTCTCCTAGCCCCAACGAGGAGGAGAACCGCCTGGCGAATCCATGGGAGCAGCGACGAACTGCCTTCTCTTCGGGGGGAGGGGAACTGGCGAGGAGGAGAAAAGAGTGTAGTAACCGTAGGGCCTCGTCCCTTCCAACTGTAGATCGTTCCTCAGCGAAGGGGTGAGGCTATTATTTACTAGTACTCCCTCCGATTCTTTTTTACTCTGCGCATAAGAGCAGACCCGGATACCAAGGCAGGGGCTCGCTGCATGCTTTCTGGATGGAAATACCCCTGGCGCATGGATGGGAGGAGTTAGCAGCTATAAATGCCCCATGCAGCCCATTGGTTGTCCACCCGCGTTCTCCTCTCTCTACATGCTGCATGGATGTCTCCCTCTCTCTCACATGACTGCATGCGGTGGCGCTGGCCTATGAGAAGCTCGCGTGGAGATAGCAATCTTCTCTCCAGAAGTGATTTTTTTTGAAAGAAAGGGATTATGGAACGTTATGGGATTGCATTATACTGTAAATAATAGCACTAGTAAGAAATTTTTGGCACTAGGTAGTAGTTTTTGGCGTGGATTAAGAAATTTTGGGTATGTTTTTGCCATTTTTTGTACACGCCAACTAGTGTCAAAAAACGTCTTACATTATGTGACGGAGGAGTACGTACTTGTACTGTAGCAGTACTAGTACTACTTTTCTCAACTAGTAGTGCGATGTACTATACTTCTAGTCTAGTCTAGTATAGTGCACCAGTTTTGAACTCTTGAATCTCAGGGCCATGGAGCTACAGTTGGAAGTGGACGGTACTACTGTTCTCTAGAACCATCGTTGTACTATCAATGCAGGGGAAGTACACCTGCGTAGTGGCCTAGTGGGTACTCTCGGTGCTCTATTCAGCCGCTCCTCTCACGTAGCTGGCCTACTCAGCCGCTCCTCTCACGCACACACTAGCAGCCTGTTTATCAGCGATGGTTACTGCGGGGGCAGAACATTTGAGTTATTTGATACAGTGAGACTAGGATTTTCGCTTCCATTTGTGGAGGTGTAATGGATCCCGTCGAACTTTGTTAGTAGTTCCTTCTTTATGAATGAGATGAAGCAAAGCTTTTGCCTCCGTTTCAAAAAAAAACATGGCAAGAGGAATTTCTTTTATAGTAGAGCCGATAATGGAGTGAAGTCCATGCATGCAACGCCACAAGCTACAGAGTAGTAGTAGAGCACTTTACGTACAGAGCCATATTGCACAGTTCCCAATGCCCCACCAGGCTTTTCCGGCTCCTCGGGCTTAATTGGGAGGCGCTAGCTTAAATATGCTACTAGTTGGAAGCTACAAGCGAGGTGCGGCTAGGGCGAGCACGTGAGCCACGGGATGCTGGGAAGGAAAACCCGTTCACGTGGCTAGGCTATCCAGTGCACCCAGATTGTGGGGCCGCACATCCGTTTGACTTCAAAACTCAAACTACCCGTGTAAAATATTGGCTCGCAGCGAAGTGTAGTAGTACTATTTTTTTAAAAGGCTGACGTGCGTTCGGCCGGGACCGAACCCACAAAACGAGGTATACACTCCCGCGACCACTAGTAGTACTCGTTGGAGTACAACGCAGCCTAGAATCGCCTTTTGTCGCTAGTAGTACGTACATTGTTCCTTACAAGAAACCCCTAAGAGCATGGTTAATAGTATAGCCAGCTACTGGCTATAAGCCAGTGCCATGTCATCTACAGCCCATCTTATAGCCAACATGTAGTAGTAGTTTATTTCTTATAGCCCGCTGACTCAGCTCTATTGTACTTGCTCTAATAATACAAGAAACCACTAAAATGCCAAGAAACTACTACCACTTGCATACGTGGCAGACTTAAGATAAGACTACCTTATCAACCATTGTACATGCTCTTACAAACAAAAATCCTTGAGTGACCTCCTACTTCTGGCCCGTCCACCTAGTCATCCTCGGCCATGGGATGCAGCTACCGCCGCCGGCAGAAGGCGAGGTCAAAACCGCCGGCGGTGCGGAGCCCATGTTGCGGCAGCCCGGATGCCAGCTCCGTACGGCGCTCGCGGGCGCTAGCTAGCCAAGATAGCTCCGTCCAGCTGCTTGTCTGCAAGGTTTGCTAGCTAGATTGGCAAGGCAGTGCGGCGGCTTGCTCACGCGTGCCGCGCTAAGGCCAGCCATCTGGCTCGAGCGAAGGCCAGTGCGGCGGCTTGCTCGCTCGTGAGTCACGCTCGGGCCAGCCTGCCAACCCGTGCGGAGGCCAGCGCGGTGTCCGGCGTGTCCGGCGGAGCGGTGGCCAACTCGCTCATCACCGGCGCCACCGACGAACATGCATCAGTACTGTTTGAAGTAATGTTCAGGAAAAATAATGATTTGAGGGGGAATAACAGGATAGAAGGTCGTATGTGGGTCCCTCGTGTCAACGGTCAAACAAAATGTGTTGGTTTAAGCTGCCTCGTCAGCACGGACATGTGGGCCAACCCTGTCATAAATGGGTTTAAACAAACCTAATCGGTAGGAGTACTAGGTAGTTTTTGGCGTGGATTAAGAAATTTTGGGTATGTTTTTGCTATTTTTTGTACAATAGATTCCTCCCAGGGTTGGTTGAAAGTGGTAGTTTTTTTGTTAAATACTCTACATATTGTAACTAGGAGTGAAAGTTAAGCTCTGGAAGCCAATAAGCAAGGCTAGTTACATAGTGCATATGTGTACATGATTGAAAGTAAATATCAACCATGAGTGACTAATATCTTGATGGAAAACTCGAACCTATGGAATACTAGGAAAAGAAATGCATGGTTGGAAATACTAGCAATGTTCATGTCATTTGCAATGAATCATAATTAGAATAATACTTATTCACAAACTTGGTACAAAACAATCTAATTTTGATATACATATGTCACTAGAGATATATTATGTTTCAATTAGAATATATTCCTTGGGCTGTTTTGGTGAGGTCAGGGAGGGATGTGGTTGGTTTTAAGATACTAATTATGAGTTTTTCTGCAAATTGGTAGACAAGTGGGTGTTTGTGAGAAAAGGCAACAACTTGCCTCACAATCGTTAGATGTAGATCTAATGGTCAGAAACGACGGATGGCAGACACACCAGCATCACCAACTTAGTCTTGTGTAGGAGTACTAGCAAGATCCGTGCATTGCACGAAACATCAAGATGCATTTTTTTATAAAACACTTGTTGTGATTTTGACCCTTGCGGGAGTAATCCCATGTGTAAAAACTAATGACATCTCGAGAAATATGAGATAAGGTGAAGAGGAGTGGGGTGTGGTGTGGTGGGTGGTCGAACTGAGCGGAGGCATGGGGATTGACGACGCCGGCAGCGGCCACCAGGCCAGTTTGTTCGAGAGGCTTCCTTTCTTAATTGCTCAACAATGAGGTTTGTTGGAGATAAGGATGAACGAGGGAAGGCCTTGTCTGCAAATGTGGAGAGGGGTGCGGGTATCTTTTAGTTTAATTTCCATCCGTCAGATATAGATCGGACGGTCTATATTGCAAGATGGCACACGTACCATCATCACCAACTCGGTTTTTTATAAGAGAAGAAATATAAGTATGGAGATACAAACGTATTATCGATACTTGCTTCCGTAAACTAGCATCTACATTCTATTCAACGCCTCGGCATGTGGGGCCTTAGCACAATGACTTCTCGACTGTGTAAAACGAAAGATTTTCCCGTCGCCGACAAGGAGGGGGTGACGGCGGCGCGCTTTTTGGCTTGCTCTAGTCCTAGTAGTCATACTAGGTGGTCTAAGCACGTGTAGATTTATTCTTTTTCACGTCTCGTGTTCGCCGTACTGCCATGACTGTTCATGAATAGACGGTAAGTTATTCACGGGGAAACCCTTGTTGAGCGTGTTTGCGAGAGAGAGAGAGAGAGTGTGTGCGTGTGTGATATGTTAGAGACTGAGGCAATGATAACAGATTCTTTGTGTCTATGTGTGTGGAGGATAGAGAGAGACATGTACATGGGGCTTTGTGTTGTGTAACGTGGAGACACATATACATAATTAGAGAGTGAGTGTGTGAGATACACATGCAGACATGAGGAGAGATGAGGATCCAGGTAAATGGGTGTTTGTGCGTGTCTGTGTGTGTTATGCGTTTGTGTGTGAGAGGGAGAGAGTGTATGTGGAGTAGAGAGACCACTGATGATGTAAACCTAGTATAAGGGAAGGGGGAATGGTGTGACATGTGTAGTAGCGAGATAGCACGGGTGCGGGCGGGGGGGGGGGGGGGGGGGGGGGGGGGGCAGACTATTTGGAAGAGACATCGAGTGTGTGTGGGGGAGAGGGGTGTGAGAGCGAGAGAAAGAGAGAGCTAGCGCCGGAGAGAGAGAGAGAGAGAGAGAGAGAGAGGGCGAGAGGGGTCGTTTGTGTCCATAAATGGAGTATAGATAGGGAGACAATGTTGATGTTGTCCGAAATTGGCCTATGAACGGAGACGCAAGGGAAGCGAGTCATCGTGTGTGTGATAGGGACTTCATGAGAGAGCTAGAATAGATGGTGTAGAGAACAATGTGCAAAATCAAGAACGATTATACATTAGGGAGCTATGCAAAGAGTCACGACATCTATGTATACAGGGAAGGAGCTGGGGCGGGTCTGCATGTGGGAGAGATAGAAAGAGGAGAGTGGTGCACAAGGAGATAAAGTGTGCTTGTTTGCAGTGGGGGTGGTGTGTGAGGTGAGTGCGCGAGAACCACATAACTAGGGAGATAGACGTTTGGGGGCGACATTTTGTGTGTATGAGAAATATACACTCTACATAGTGTGTGTGCTTGGGTAAGAGAGATAGCGGGAGGCCTAGAGAGTGAGGGAAGAGATGTGTGCATGCCCGAGAGACAAAGTGATAGAGACCTATGTTGGGGTCCGAACTTTACAAGAGAGAGGGTTGTTAATGTGCTCGTGTGTTGGTGTTTGGGGGAGAGAACGACTTCTCTCTGTGTGTGTGGGGGGGGGGGGGGGGGGGGGGGGGGTTGAGTTTAGATAAAGAGTGAGGTGTCTATATTTGAGGGACTTTAGCATAATTGAGATATTGTGCACTCATGGTTGATCAATTTGTTTCACAGTTTGTACTATGAGATAACGATACTTTTGAACATGCGTGATATACCTTGATGTACCAGAATTACAAACCTAAGATTGGAATTTTGGAATTCGACTCCATCATTAGCTTTTGTAATTCATTTAAATGGAGGTACATTTTTTAAGCCGGGATTTCGTGATTTCAAATTCATATATCAAACCTAGAGATATGCACATACGGGCATGTTCAAACTTTATAATCATCCACTTTATTCATACACATACACATTTTTTGCTTTTGTCATCATATTTAGGATAAACACATTTGGAATTTCATTTGAATTGGACCGTATGATGGTATTTGCTTGTAGTAGCTCAATGATCCATATTTGAACTGAATGGACAATCTAAGTTTCGAGTTGGAGACATTGATTTTCAGAACTTGCACATTTTTTGCATGCAAAACAAACAAATTGTCAGCCATGATATCATAGTCGGTCGTACGAGAGCAGAATACTTATAATTTTAGGTGCCAAAAGCTTTCAAACTTCCCGCTGACATCGAAATATCACGCGCCCAAAAGTTTAGCCCTGCGATATTCCTTTTTTACCCCTGCCACATGAACGGAAAAGGGCTCCTTTGGTAACTCCATTGTTTTCCCCTTTTTGCCCCCCAACATTCTTCCCCAGAGCCCCTCCCCTTCCCCTCCCCGACCCCCCCCCAAACACGGCAAGCCGCCGAATCTAGTCCTCCGCCGCAGCGGTGGACCTCACACCCCGCCGGATCTACCTTCCGCACCTTGGAACCCCCAACTGCCAACTCACCACTTCACCGGAGCCGCTTCAGCGACTGGCTTGTCCACCGCTCCAGATCTCCTTGACTGCCATCATGGTCCACCGCACCGGATCTTCTTAATCGGCGCCCTCGTCCACCACAGCGTAGGCCCTTCACTGACTCCCTCGTCTGCCCCTTCGCTGGCCCTTCATACAAGCCCTCGTCCGCCGCAACAGATCCGCCTCACCGAAAGCACTATACAACGCGCCCGCCGAAGCCTTCGTCCACTGCACCAGACCCACTCCACGGACGCCATATTCAACTCCACCAGCCCTGCTTTACCGACGCCGCAGCATCATCAGG
Source organism: Triticum urartu (assembly GCF_003073215.2). Lineage (NCBI taxonomy): Eukaryota > Viridiplantae > Streptophyta > Magnoliopsida > Poales > Poaceae > Triticum > Triticum urartu. The sequence goes on from NC_053027.1 coordinate 83,751,964, forward strand.
TTATTTCGATTTGTACTCCTTCGATTTTTCTCTTTATCGTGCAACTGTTCACTTACCATAGATGAGCTTTCTTGTATGTCGACAGGCGCCACAACTGTAGCACCGGAGCCGCTTCAGCGACGGCGACAGCCGGCCCAAACTCAACCGCAACACGAGCACCATCAATGATCCTTAGCTATCAAGTATGACAACGATACCCATACGCCGCCGAGAATCAGGTACTATTATCCAACGGCCGGCGCCTACATTCACTTTCCTAGCATAAGCACCACACCTTTGAATTTCTTCAGGGCATCATTCAGTTTTTCATGAGACGCGTTATTCTGCTTGCACCTGTAGGGCCATACTTCTGGCAGTGAACATGTTACATGTGCTAAATTACATACCAGTGCACATATAGTTAATATGCTTTAGTTTTGTTCTGATGCCACCTGTTGGTTCCATCAGACTGCTTAATGTTCTCTATGCTTAATTACACATCAGCAAACTAGCATGTGGTTCCGCTGCTTTTTGTTTGTTTTACCCTACATTTTCTGATGCTAGCTATTACATCATTGCTCCGAGCCTATGTTCATTACTTGTTTGTGTGTTCTTGATCTTCCCAAGTTGCATGACTAATTTGATGCTTCTATTAATTATGGAGCTGCCAACCCCATCAAGAAAAATATTTGTTCTTTTGGGGCTGGCACCTCGAACAAGCATAAAAATAGAGGGAAGCAGATATACTCCCTCCGATTCTATTTACTCTGCCCATAACTCTTGACCCGCATACCAAGGAGGGCACTGGTTTAATTTTTTTGGACTAATTTGCCAATTAATTATGGCAGAGGCGGATGGGGCGGGGCACAAAAGGAAACCAGCGCTAGGAATCGGAAACGCGCAGACTAATACGAGAAAACTAAGAAAAAGTTATACGCAAAGTAAAAGGAATCGGAGGGAGTATTGTCGTGTATGCACACACCCTTCTTTCACTAGTTTAGATGAACCATTGATGTCAATTCGGACCAGTGCATGCGATTAAAATTAATTTTACCTAAATAGATGGTGCAGAATAAACTACAACAACTAGATTTGCAACCACGGGATGCTGACGATATCTTCAAAGAACATTGCAACAGCAGCTAGGCTTCACAGCAACATATGGTAAGCCAGTGTGTTTTAGTACATGTGAAATGTAATACGAGTGGGCTGCTTTCTTGGCTTGTGCCCTCAACGTGTAATCCTACCGAATTACAAATAGTTCAGTTGTCTGCTTTGTTGTATTGCTTGATTCGAATGCTTATTTGTTGTTACGCTATACCTGAGTTGGCCAATATGTCAGCAGTGCCTGATGTACTATCGTAAAGAAATGCATGCCTATTTCATTTGAGTCCTTAACTTTTCCTCTCAACTTCATCACATGACTGTCTTCGTAGTTTATATGAGGCCACACTGTTAAGTGCTTTCTCAGATTATTTCAACTGCTTAGATGCCTTGGCAACTTAAATATAGCGGTTGTACACTCCCTTTCAACTAGGGATGTCAACTGGGTCCAGTTTAAAACCGATTAAAGTCCACTAGTGGTATGATAGTTCAAAAGAGTTTTTGTTTTTTGAGGAAAATGAACTAGGGAGGTAGCAAAAACTAACTAGATGGGACTGGCGGATATCGTTTATTTTCCACTCACATCCCTAGTTTCATCTTACCATTTTAATTTCTTTTCGGCTGATGCTGCTTCGAACCATTTAAATATAGTTTGCCATGCTCAGCAATAATTCGTCCGTCGTTTACCATGTAAGCTTACTGCTTGGATCATACGATAACTATCTCTTACTGATGTCCAGCGGAAACCTTTCAGGATGCCGTTCACACTAGGACACAATGTACAACCCCAGAATCTATTTGTGGAAGCAGTGCGCCATCCATGTTACCAGATGGTAGCAGTTCAGAGGCAACACCGCCGGAGAGCAGTCTGAGCACAGATATTATAGTGCTTGAGGCTCTACTAGAGGCAGAAAGAGATGGTGTGGCTGCCATGAATGAGGTAATATTTATCTTGAGGCTGGAAATTACGGAATTAGTGGCACGCATTATGCAAGCAACCCAAGAATTGGAGGAAGTAAGAATGTTGCATTTGAAGACGGAGGAGGTCCTACTGTTTCTGCTATCTGAAGCCCAAGATAATCCCGGTTCTTCTTTAGATACCAGTTCAAATTTTCATTAGATTATTGTACTTGCATGTTGTGTCATGTCTCTGAATGGATTATGTTGCAAGACCCCCTATGTTGTCCATGTGTTGTAATGATACGAATTTTTTAGGCGAGGTAATCCTCAGAACTGGTATGATTGACATAAGGTGAACTGTTTGTCGTGTGAGCATATTGTATTGGATGAAATAACTGTTTGACTCAGAGTGTATCCAACCTACTGAATTCGAAGATCACGGCATTTCTAAATCATAATCATATATAAAGGTGGAATAAATCTTTGTTGTGGTTTTGAAGAAATAAATAACAAAACATATAATTATCTGTGGATATTCGTAATCGAATATAAATTGGATTTGAATTTAGTTTGCGAGGTCTCAGGGCAAACGTGAATGCTAATTCTCCCAAGTTTTGAACGAAGGGGCTAAACACCCACTATAATTTGTGGGTTGCTTAAAGCAAGTGTTTGCGAGATGGAAATTACTGTCTACCCCTGACACTTGACATCCTTATCGATAGGATTTACACTGATGTCGATAGGGGTAGACTAGTAACTTCAATCAGACATGACACGACGGCCTGTGAGCCCATTCAGACACGGTGGGCGCCAAATGTGGGCGGCAAAACGCATTTGATTCAAGCTCGTCTGAAAGACATGTGTCTCTTCCTCCATTTCCCCATTCATACACAGTGGGCAGCAAAACAAACTCTCCTCGTCCGAAATCAATGTAGGCTTATATTTTAAATAGGGGCAGATGTGTAACTTCCACCAGACGTGACACAACCGCCCTACCTGTCAGCCCCATTCATACACCGTGGGCGCCAACTGTGGGCGGCAAAACACCCTCTCCCCACCCGAAATAGTTACCGACAAATATTTGGGAGATGCGAGATTACCGTCCTATCCCCAACCGACGTGATGTCTGAAATTTTAAACGGGGGATAAGTTCGTAACTTCCCCCATTTCAGAGAAGCGCGTCCCAAAGTTTGAGATCCCCCTCCCCTCCATTTCCCCATTCATACACCGTCGGCGGCACGACAACCTCCGCACTGCGGCCAGCCTCCTCCGTCCACCACCCCATCCTCCACCTTGCCGGAGCCGCTACCCCTACCCCGTCGTCCACTGCAAGAGATGGACGTCTCTCATCCACGGCGCTGGACAAACATCCTTTCATCGCCTCCTCTCGCTTCATCGGCGCGATCGTCCACCTTGCCGTTGCCGCTCCTATGACCGCCTCGTCCATGGCAACAGGATATATCCCCCGACCCGGCCGTCTGCCGTCTAAAGTCTTCTTCCCCGCCGCCGACAGCCATTGCACCCGCAGCACCCTCAATGTATTAGCATAGGCCTACACGGCGTCGCAAGAGAGGTGGTACTCTTCCATATGTGCTTAAGTTATTGATCTCACCCGGAAAATAGATCGTAATTTGTTTACTGTACTTTTCTTGTCCGTACCAAATCGTAGTGGCTAGTTGAAACCAAACATTGGTTGCGAAGTAGCTTTGTCCGGTTTGCACCTTCAGATCCACCATGGCACGGGCACTATACTCATAAAGCTTATGGTTCCCCCCCTTATATTCACTACCATCATCGTAGGTGCTTCGCGTCGTGCTAGCACTGCTCCTCAAGACCTCAACCCAAAGCTTACGTGTTGAAATACGAATCTGATATGATGCTCATATCACTAAAACAGAGAACGTTTAATTGGTCACCTAATGTTCCTATATTCGTTTCGAAAAGCATGTGCGCCACCCACTGGTCCAGCTAGTTCCACTTTCCTGATTTTTCTCTTGATGCTTAGGGTTTTCCCCTTTTATCTACTCTACTATGATCTGCGTAGGTGCTTTCTGTCGTACTAGCATTACTCCACCCTTCAAGCTAAACAACACAACACTCAGAATTCGAAAGCTTAGTTGTTCAAATATGATTGTGATATGATACTAATATTAGTTAACCGACACATTTAATTGGTTAGCTAAAGGTCCCACTTGAGTTTCCAAATGCATGACACCGTACTTTCTTGTCCATACCAAATCTTAGTTGTTATTTCAAAGCAAACATCGGTTGCTAACTACCCTTTGCACGGTTTGCAGCTTCAGATCTGCCATCCCACTGCCATGGTCAACACTGTACTCATTATGCTTATGTTTTCCCCATTTTATGTTGACCACAATCAGCCTACATGGTTTGTGTCGTAATAGCACTGCTCCACCCATCAAGCTAAACAAGCTTAGTTGTACAAATTCATATCTGATATTATTGCTGATATTAGTAAAACCGAGAGATGTTTAATTGGTTAGCTAAATGTTCCTACTTTAGTTTCGAAATGCATGTGAGCCACATATGGAGAGACCGGAAAGAATAGTATTTCTCTGTGCGCTCTGGTTCATCATGGGTGGCCAACCGACATTGTATTAAAAGACTTGTAATATCTTCAATCTTCTTGCTCTTCTGCTCTTCTTTAAGATGATACTCTTCTCTTGCGGTCGACTGGTCAGGTCGAGTTGTTCTCCCTTAGTATATTTTGAATCTGTCAGGCCAGGTCGACTTGTTCTTCTTTACTATATGTTGAAGCTATCATCTGCGAAGTGTCATCACTTCTGGAGCTCTCATATTTTGAGTAGTAGGCCACATTATATTAATGCACACAAAAAATTATAGCATGCATGGCATCTTTTAAAAGAATTGCAGAGATAGCACAAAGGGGTTTACAGGGAGGTAGTATTGGATTAGAATCACTTCTGCATTACAAAGAAAATCTCACTTGTTTTTATGTTTTCATGCATGTCAGATATTGAACATTATCAAAATGAATATGAGAATGGGCGCACGAGAGGAATATTGCGGAATGATCCACTACCTAACAAACTTGGCATGGTGGAGGATGGCCTATCTTATTCACCCATCAAGGTGCTTGCTCTAACTTTGCAAAGTTGTATTGGTCGCACATATTTTGCTTCTGACCTCTTGCATTACTTCTACTTTGTTACACCATCTGCTTAGTTTAAGCATCATATATGAGTATATGCCATACCTATCCATTTTCTGTACCTATTCCATGTGTCATCACACTATGTTTTTCCAGTCAAATGTTGTTCTTTCGTAATAGGTGTCCAAAAGGAAGAGGGTGAGTGCAGGTCGTCAAGGAGTACAAACTAGGTATTTGGAAAAGGTAGTGATACCTGTTAAATCAGATAGATTAGCAGCCACAGAAAACACACGCCCAACTGTACCACACTTTACCCCTACTCCAGTGGCCAAACCCCTATTAGAACTGCTGGGAGCCCAGTGTCAGGTACTGTCTATGATATCAATTCAAAATTTGAACTCCTAAATTTCTGCTTGTGCCTTACCTTCTCTCTTGTATGAAAACTAATTTCAGATGAATCTCCTTCCTCAAAGGATCATACAATCTCAAAACAATAATGGGCTCTGCATTGCTCTTGTCGATACCTCTCTCCCTTTTGCCTTGTAACGTTGTACTTAATTAATTGCTATTTGATTATGTATCATCAGTCTGCACCTGAGCTTCATTATCCTCTATTTCTTCCAATATTATTTGATCTATATTTACTCTTTGCAAAATGTAGAATAATGGAAACGCTTATGAAGAATTTTCTTTGGGGAATTTATTGAATTATCCTTCCATCAACATGGAGAAGGGCTTTGTCCAGCCTGTGTTAACATGTAATGTAAGTTCATCCTTCTCAAGCCTTCAAACTTTGTTCTAGTATAGATTTGGATAGGCATCATTTCCTCCACTGTTGTTTGCTTTGCTGTTTACATCTGATTGGATGTTTGCAACAACTACCAGTTTCAAATTGTAGTTGTAAAAACATGTTCCTTATGCAGAACAGATCCATTTATTTGCTTATATAATTGTGAAACCTATTACGTGTCTCCTTGTTTCTCTTTCAGACTCGTATCTCTTACGCCAGGCAGAACTTTAGGGAAGATAGTGAGCCAAACCATCTTGAGGACAGCGAGATGACCCCAAGGTCCTATCTTGATGAAGACAGTGAGTTGAAGCTACTCACCAACAGGTGTGAGACAACCTCTGTGCAGTCGCTGCCTCAATCAATTCGACTTCTTCAGTCTCGACTTAAAGCGGAAAGGCTTGCTTCAGCTCAGCTCCGACTTGAAGTCAAAGATGCAATGAAGATGTCAGAGGACTGCCGTGCGCACCATCATGCCTTAAATCTAGTGTTGATGCATCTATCGTTGACACAACTAAGGTCTACTCAGCTTCTTCAGCTGTTTGGGGGAGCCCGACCTGGCCAGGCCTAGTGCCTTCTGAAGTGCTCTTAGTTTTGTATATTCTTTTGTTGGTGCGTTTATTTGCACTGGTGGTGAACTTTGATGCCCAGTGGATGTAATATGTGTGATAGCCGTGATAGCCTAGCGTAAGTTGCTTGCTTATTTATTTCCTTGTTGTCTTGTTTATTTGTTTGCTTATAGTCATTGCAGTTCTTTTTCCGCGGTTTGCTAGTGGCTGCAATAACCTATTTTTTAAAACTAGGCCACAATAAACATGGGCTAATATTTACTGTAGTGACACTGGGCCTCCTACGGGCCGTAGAAACAGTGGGCCTTCTACGGGCCATAGAAACAGTGGGCCTTCTACAGGCCGTAGAAACAATGGGCCTGCTACGGGCCGTATCATCAATGGGCCTTATACGGCAGTATGATCGATGGCCAAACATGGGCCAATAACATGCTGCATTATGGCCATAAACAGGCTAGAGTTGGAATCATCCGTTCATGGGCCGACCATAACGGGCCATTGTTAATAGGCCGTATTTGATGACGCTATGAAAACGGCCCAACGTATTAACGGACCACAAACGGGCCGACTGTAACCACAGGCTGAATTTGGCCCACAAGCAGAAAATGACAGTAACGGGCTGTAAGTAAACGAATGCTGGAAATGAGCCCAAGAATAAATGGGCTTTGAGAAGGCCGAAAGATAACATGGGCTGGAAACGGCCCAATGGAATAACGGGCCGTTAATGGGTATAAAGTGATACATTGTTCATTACGGGCCAGTTTCACCACGGGCCGTTAATGGGTGTAAAGTGATACACTGTTCATTACGGGCCAGTTTCACCACGGGCCGTTAGTAGGCCAAGAGTTACATAGGGCCTCATATGGGCCAAAAGACGTCATGGGCCATACATGGGCCAGAAGTGAAAATGGGCTGGAATCATATTGGATGGCCCAGATGATGCTACTGGGCCTAATTCGGATAGGGCGTAACGGGCCTTGGGTTAGTGGGCTGTAAATGGGCTATATTCGAACATGTTGTTAACAGGCTTTCCATGGGCCGGCCTGCCAGCTTTTGACCAAATCAAATGGGCCGGCCTTTTCACAGGAATGGGCCTCTGTTGGGCCGTGCCACGTGTCGACATATCATAGGCGCCTTCCGTCCAATGAGTGGTTGACATCTGTCCCAATGATGAGCCGACATGTGTTTCCTCCAGCCAATGATGATTTTACACGTGGAAAATCCCCATTGGTCGGGGCTGTTAACGGGTTATCGGATCCAAAACCCGACCCGATAGCTTAACGGCGTTCCGTTACGGTGGATGCCACGTGTCGGTCACCCTTGACGAAAGCACTTCTGTGACGCGCGATTTATCGTCATGGAAGTGGACACTTCCGTGATGATAATTTTGGTAATGTCATGGAACACTTCTACGACAGCACAGGCATGACTATCTTAATTCTGTCATAAATTTGTCATGGATGTACATGCATGACAAAAAAAGCGACCTACTGTGACAAACACGTATGATCACGAAAGTGTATTTTTTTTGTAGTGATACCTACCTATTATGGCATTTCCATAGCCATTCCGAGATATATTGCCATGCAACTTTCCACCGTTCCGTTCATCATGACATCCATCATCATTGTCATATTGCCTTGCATGATCATGTAGTTGACATCGTATTTGTGGCAAGGCCACCATGCATAATTTATCATACATGTCACTCTTGATTCATTGCCCATCCTGGTACACCGCCGGAGGCATTCATATAGAGTCATACTTTGTTCTAGTATCGAGTTGTAATCGTTGAGTTGTAAATAAACAGAAGTGTGATGATCATCATTAATAGAGCATTGTCCCAAAAAAAGAATAAAAAGGAAAGGCCAAAAAAGGGAAAGGCTAAATAAAAAAAGAAAGGCCAAATAAAAAATAAAAGGGACAATGCTACTATCCTTTTTTTCCACACTTGTGCTTCAAAGTAGCACCATGATCTTTACGATAGAGAGTCTCTTGTTTTGTCATTTTCATATACTAGCGGGAATTTTTCATTATAGAACTTGGATTGTATATTCCAACAATGGGCCTCCTCAAGTGCCCTAGGTCTTCATGAGCAAGCAAGTTGGATGCACACCCACTTAGTTTCTTTTGTTGAGCGTTCATACATTTATAGCTCTAGTGCATTGCTACGTCTCGAGCTAGCGTTGGTTTTCCCCGAAGAGGAGGGGGTGATGCAGCACAGTAGCGTAAGTATTTCCCTCAGTTTTTGAGAACCAAGGTATCAATCCAGTAGGAGGTAACGCGCAAGTCCCTCGTACCTGCACAAAACGGTAGCAACTCGCAACCAACGCTTAGGGGTTGTCAATCCCTTCACGGTCACTTACGAGAGTGAGATCTGATAGAGATAATATTTTTGGTATTTTTGGTATAAAGATGCAAAGTGAAAAGTAAAAGCAAAACAAGTAAAATAAAGTAAGGGAGATCGATATGATGAGAATAGACCCGGGGGCCATAGGTTTCACTAGTGGCTTCTCTCAAGAGCATAGATATTCTACGGTGGGTGAACAAATTACTGTTGAGCAATTGATAGAATTGAGCATAGTTATGAGGTTATCTAGGTATGATCATGTATATAGGCATCACGTCCGTGACAAGTAGACCGACTCCTGCCTGCATCTACTACTATTACTCCACTCATCGACCGCTATCCAGCATGCATCTAGAGTATTAAGTTAAAAACAGAGTAACGCCTTAAGCAAGATGACATGATGTAGAGGAATAAATTCATGCAATATGATAAATACCCCATCTTGTTATCCTCGATGGCAACAATACAATACGTGCCTCGCAACTCTTTCTGTCACTGAGTAAGGACACCGCAAGATTGAACCCAAAGCTAAGCACTTCTCCCATTGCAAGAACTACCAATCTAGTTGGCCAAACCAAACGGATAATTCAAAGAGACTTGCAAAGATAACTCAATCATACATAAAAGAATTCAGAGAAGATTCAAATATTATTCATAGATAAGTTGGATCATAAACCCACAATTCATCGGTCTCAACAAACACACCGCAAAAAGAAGATTACATCGAATAGATCTCCACGAGAGAGGGGGAGAACATTGTATTGAGATCCAAAAAGAGAGAAGAAGACATCTAGCTACTAGCTATGGACCCCCAGGTCTGAAGTAAACTACTCACACTTCATCGGAAGGGCTACGGTGTTGATGTAGAAGCCCTCTGTGATGGATGCCCTCTCCGGCGGAGCTCCGGAACAGGCCCCAAGATGGGATCTCGTGGATACAGGAAGTTGCGGTGGTGGAATTAGGTTTTTGGCTCCGTCCCTGGTCTAATGGGGGTACGTAGGTATATATAGGAGGAAGGAGCATGTCGGTGGAGCTCCGAGGGGCCCACGAGGCAGGGGGCGCGCCCAGGGGGGGCGCCCTCCACCCTCGTGACCTCCCCGGAAACTTCTTGGAGTAGGGTCCAAGTCTCCTGGATCACGTTCGGTGAGAAGATCACGTTCCCGAAGGTTTCATTCCGTTTGGACTCCGTTTGATATTCTGTTTCCTCGAAATACTGAAATAGGCAAAAAACAGCAATTCTGGGCTGGGCCTCCGGTTAATAGGTTAGTCCCAAAAATAATATAGAAGTGGAAAATAAAGCCCAATATAGTCCAAAACAGTAGATAAAGTAGCATGGAGCAATCAAAAATTATAGATACGTTGGAGACGTATCATGCATCCGTTGCATGGCAATCCCTACTCCTTGCATTGACATCAATTGATGGGCATATCCCTAGCCCATTGATTAGCCGCGTCAATGTGAGACTTTATCCTTTTTTGTCTTCTCCACATAACCCCCTTTCATTATATTCTATTCCACCCATAGTGCTATATCCATGGATCACGCTCATGTATTGCGTGAAGGTTGAAAAAAGTTTGAGATTACTAAAGTATGAAACAATTGCTTGGCTTGTCATCGGGGTTGTGCATGATGAGAGCATTCTTGTGTGACTAAAATGGAGCATGACCAAACTATATGATTTTTTAGGGATGAACTTTCTTTGGCAATGTTATTTTGAGAAGACATGATTGCTTAGTTGGTATGCTTGAAGTATTATTATTTTTATGTCAATATTAAAATTTTATCTTGAATCTTTCGGATCTGAACATTCATGCCACAATAAAGAAAATTACATTAAGAAATATGTTAGGAAGCATTCCACATCAAAATTCTGTTTTTATCATTTATCTACTCGAGGACGAGCAGGAATTAAGCTTGGGGATGCTTGATACGTCTCCAACGTATCTATAATTTTTGATTGTTCCATGCTATTATATTATCAACTTTGGATGTTTTATATGCATTTATATGCTATTTTATATGATTTTTGGGACTAACCTATTAACCTAGAGCCCAGTGCTAGTTTCTGTTTTTTCGTTGTTTTTGAGTATTTTAGAAAAGGAAAACCAAACGGAGTCCAATTGACCTGAAACTTCACGGAGATCAGAATAAGCCCACGGAGTATCGGAGCTGGGCCAGAAGAGTCCCGAGGCCACCACGAGGGTGGGGGCGCGCCCTACCCTCCTGGGTGCGCCCCCTACCTCGTGGGCCCCTCGTGGCTCCCCTGACCGACTTCTTTCGCCTATATATATCCATATACCCTAGAAACATCGAAGAGCAGAATGGATCGGGAGTTCCGCCGCCAGAAGCCTCCGTAGCCACCGAAAACCAATCTAGACCCGTTTTGGCACCCTACTGGAGGGGGGAATCCCTCTCCGATGGCTATCTTCATCATCCCGGCGCTCTCCATGACGAGGAGGGAGTAGTTCACCCTCAGGGCTGAGGGTATGTACCAGTAGCTATGTGTTTGATCTCTCTCTCTCATGTTCTTGAGATGGTACGATCTTGATGTATTGTGAGCTTTGCTATTATAGTTGGATCTTATGATGTTTCTCCCCCTCTACTCTCTTGTAATGGATTGAGTTTTCCCTTTGAAGTGATCTCGTCGGATTGAGTCTTTAAGGATTTGAGAACACTTGATGTATGTCTTGCACGTGCTTATCTGTGGTGACAATGGGATATCATGTGATCCACTTGATGTATATTTTGGTGATCAACTTTCGAGTTCCGTGACTTAGTGAACTTATGCATAGGGGTTGGCACACGTTTTCGTCTTGACTCTCCGGTAGAAACTTTGGGGCACTCTTTGAAGTTCTATGTGTTGGTTGAATAGATGAATCTGAGATTGTGTGATGCATATCGTATAATCATACCCACGGATACTTGAGGTGACATTGGAGTATCTAGGTGACATTAGGGTTTTGGTTGATTTGTGTTGTAACACCCACGATGCGGCTATATCTCCCACGTGTCGGAGCACGACTTAGAGGCATAACCGCATTGTAGGCATGTCGCAAGAGGGGTAATCTTTACACATCCCATGTACTGAATAAGAAAGAGGTACAGAGTTGGCTTACAATCGCCACTTCACACAATACATAAATATATCATTACATCAACCAGATACAATCAAGGTCCGACTACGGAACCAAAATAAAAGAAGACTACCCCTAATGCAAAAGATCCCCGATCGCCCCGACTGGGCTCCACTACTGATCAACTGAAACGAAACAACACGATGAACAAGATCTTCATCGAGCTCCTTCTTGAGCTCGGTTGAGTCACCTGCACGGTATCATCGGCACCTGCAAACTGGTTTTGGAAGTAATCTGTGAGTCACGAGGACTCAGCAATCTCACACCCTCGCGATCAAGAGTATTTAAGCTTATGGGTAGGTAAAAGGTATGTGAGGTGGAGCTGCAGCAAGCACTAGCATATATGGTGACTAACTTACGCAAATGAGAGCGAGAAGAGAAGGCAAAGCATGTTCGAGAATCTATGATCAAGAAGTGATCCTGAAACTACTTACGTTCAAGCATAACTCCAACACCGTGTTCACTTCCCGGACTCCAGGCATAAGGCCGGTATGACGGAAACTAGGGCGGCAAGAGTGGAACAAAACACCAGGCATAAGGCCGAGCCTTCCACCCTTTACCAAGTATATAGATGCATTAATTAAAATAAGAGATATTGTGATATCCCAACAAATATCCATGTTCCAACATGGAACAAACTCCATCTTCACCTGCAACTAGCAACACTATAAGAGGGGCTGAGCAAAGCGGTAACATAGCCAGATAACGGTTTGCTAGGACAAGGTGGGTTAGAGGTTTGACATGTCAATATGGGAGGCATGATAAAGCATGTGGTAGGTATCACGGCATAGGCATAGCAATATAGCGGGCAACTAGCAAGCAAAGATAGAAGTGATTTCGAGGGTATGGTCATCTTGCCTGAGATCCCGCAAGGAAGAAGAACGAGTCCATGAAGAAGACAAACGGACGAAGTCGAACGAATCCTCACAAACACGACATTATCGGAACCAACCCGGAGAAGCAACACCGGAAAGAAGCAAACAACATAGTAAACAACCACCACATGAACATGGCATGATGCACAACCAAGTATGATGCATGACCGGTTTAATGAGACATGGCATGGCAAAGTGCACAAGCAATTCTACAAATTGAGTGGAGATCAATATGCAACGAGTTGCATATTGATGAAACACCACAACAAGTTATTTAGTTCGATCTCGTTTATGTACCCAACAATATTAAATGTTGATTAACATGCCAAGAGGTGAGGCAAAAGAAAACTACCTATCTAGGCAAGTTTAAATGAGGTCGGATCAACAAGCAATAATTGCGGAAACTCCTCATGTGCAAATTTTAAGGTTTGGTACTGTTCTGCCCTAAACACAATTTTAAAGTTGTTAAACATGCAAAGTAAGGTCACCATGATAAACTAGGCATTTTTCTACCCCATTTACATATAAAGTTTGTTAGGTTTGGAGCTATGGTTAATTAGTTATGAAATAAAGCATTTTAACGAGTTGTTTAAGCAAATTTAAACAAACAACATTTTAAACATAGATGAAAGTGGCAAATTATTAATCTACACAAAATTCTAAGCAAGTTTCATATTTAAAGTTTTTACATATGATGCACCTTATGTGAGTAATGAAATGCATGAAGTTTAGGGGCTGATCTGCAAATGTGCAATTCCCTGGAAATTGTTAAAATCACAGCTAAGGAAAAAAAACCTATGTAGGCTGAAAACGCTGGGCGCTGGGCTTTGGGTGGCTCACCATGGGCTTTGGCCCAGCTGGAGAGGGGGAGGCCAGGCAGACCGGATCTGGCGCGACTGGGCCTTGCGCGGCACTGGCCCACGTGCGTGCGAGCAGAGGAGGGGCCGGCAGGGGAGCTGGGCCTGCGGGGCACAGTCATCAGAGGCGAGGCGTTGGGCCTGGAATCGGGATGAGGCCGGCAAGGTCCACGCAAGAAGTCAACACGGGGAGCGCGAGCTGCTCTGCTCGTTCTGAAGGAAAACGCAGCGACAGGTTCAGGGACTTGGCGAGGCGGAGGAGGCAGGGCTTGTCGGCGGCGTGGCCTGCGGAGGTCCGCCTGCTGCGGTGGATCGAGGAAGAGATGACGGAGGGGCGCGGCTCCAGGCGCAGGACGGCGAGGCGAGGGACTTGGCGAGGCGGCGACCTGCAGGATTCACCGGCGTCTGCACTCGCGGCAACAGGGCGACGCAGGCGCGGCAACAGGGAGGCCGGCGGGACTTGCTGCAGCAGGACCGGCCGGAGGAGGGACTTGGCGCATCAGGGCTTCATGGGAGGGCGGAGGAGGACCGGACCCGTGGCCGGGGATGCAGTATCCGGTGAAGAACAACGGCGAACGGCAACGACCGAGGAAGGTGGTGCGACGCTCCACTTCTCCTGTGCTCGTGAACAGAGAGAGAGAGAGATATGAGAAAGAGTAGGGGAAAACGAACATCAGCAGACGGGAGGGAAGCAGGGCACGAGGAGCTGGTGTTGCTGAACGGCGCAGCCATTTGGCAATGGCGACTAGGTGCTCAGGGACGTGGGGTGACGGCGGCGCAGGAACGACGGGGAGGCGAAGGTTGAGGCAGGGGGCTGCGCTGGTGTTGCTGCTGCGGCCGGCTCAAGGAGAGATGCTGATCTCAGGCACGTGAGGAGGGAGGAGTCGGGCGTGGAATGGATCGAGGGAAAGGTGGAGGCTGGTTGGGGGGGAACTGGCGGGGGGGTCCCAAGGGGGGATTTGGTGTAGTGGCGGCGGCGATGGGTGGATGGGACATGAGGCCTAAAATTTAGGGTTAGGTCCTAAATTAGACTAGGGAGTCTATATATACAGGGAAAGAGGGGAGTTTGGATCATCTGATTGAAATTCGACGGTCGAGAATAAATGGGTTAGGAAATCCAAATGAGAAAACGGTGATGTTTTGTAGATGTTTGGGGATGTTCTTAGTCCAACGGTGACAACTCCCCCGGTCGGGTTCGGGACAACTTCCAGACGCGCGCGAGGGGTTCGGTGCACTGCGCAGAGAGGGTTTTTTCGGACCGTGCGATCACATCGGACGACTCCGGATGCGACGAGGGGTAGGTGGATGGACTAGGTGGGCTGTGGCGAGGCTGAGAGGAGAGAAGAGAGAGAGAGGGCCCGACAGCAGTTTTCGGAGACCGAAAACGTCCGACATTTGACCGGCTATATTGCCGCTATAGCTTAACGGTTGGGCTATCAAACGGACTCCGAAAGTGATGAAACTTGGCAGGCGGCCTACCTACACTAAAATAAGACCGCACGCCAACTCTCATCCCACTCTTAGAACATTTTCCGGCCACTTATAAAAATAATATTTCGGACGTGTCGCGGGCGCGTGCAAGTGTGTCTGGGCTCAGAACGGACAACGGATGGAACTGGGGGAAAAACGGACGGATGCAGGTTTTGGAAACATGATGATGCAATGCGGATGATGACATGGCAAGATGCAACACGCAAGCAAATGACAAGGCAACAACAGCGAATGACTGGACGACACCTGGCGCAACGGTCTCGGGGCGTTACAACACTCCACCACTGCGAGAGGATCTCGTCCCGAGATCTAGGATGGAACCGGAGAGAAAATGAAAGAGGAAGAGGAAGAGGTAAAAACTAAGTTGCTTCTTTGACAAATGAGTGAAACCAAAGAACCTTGCGAAGTTGAACAAATTTCGAGAAAAGAATACAACGAAGATGAACGAGGTTGAAAACACTCTGTTAGAGAAAAGGAACAAGGAACATTACTAGAACCTTGTAGGTTGAAAGACATGGAAAAAAATGTTACAATGGACAAGAGGTAGATGCAAGCACTCCGGTTGAAACGAGATGTACAAGGAACGATAAGGATCAATTACGACACCACTCCGGTTGGAAATGGAAGGCATAGAATATGCACTTGGCAAAATTAAAGTAGTTGGATGAGACTCCGGTTAGAAGAGGAATGATAGACACAACACACCGGTTAAAACAAGATAGAGAAGGAATAAGAATGATATAATTTGGGCAGCACTCCGACTGAAAATGGAAGGAATTGAACATGAACTTGACAAGATGAGAAGATACTTGATGAAATCAACAAAACACTACCTCTGGAACTATTGGAAGGAAGGCACAAGGGGTGAGAAAGATTTTAGACAGCACTCCGGTTGAGAAGGGAGGCAAAAGTTGATAAAATGGGAAGAACTTGAATGGAGGACACGACACTCCGGTTGAATGGATTATCAAAGGAAAGAACATGATCTTTGACAAAAATGGCATGATGGGTCGAAGAGTGAAACATCACAAAGCCTCCGGAAGAAATAAAAGAATGGAGAAGAAAACAACATCTTCTACCTCAAATGACCTTGAAAAAGCATCTTTAGGAGAAGGTTTGAATGGAGTTGTTGGAAAACCAACAACGAAAAGAGTAAGCTTACCGTGGGCTTATGGGAAACATCTCAAAACTATGAGGTGAAATTCTGCCACTATGGAAACAAAAGATTGGATTGATATCCCCAAGGAGACGGCAGACTATTTCACCAGGAGGATAAATGAAGAACTTGGATCATTTATAAGCACCATAGATAGCAACAATCCTTAGGGAAAGCTTTAGGTGAAATATAACCCAAGATGACTCCAATGAAGAGATTGATGGGTTAAGAAGGGCTCATGCTCGAAGAAATTGATGGGTTTAACTATCTCATTCTTGATAACTGTTGAAACATGACACACGAAGGAAAATTGTCAAGAGTGACATCGCACCACCTCAAAAGATAAGGTAGAAAGAATTGCACTTCGGAACGCAAGATGAAGAAAGCTTGAGCTCCTCAAACAAAACATTTGTTGGGCACCATGTTTATTTTAGATTATATCTTGGCGGATCTTAGCTCCGAGAGAAATCTTGAAGAACAATTGAAGAATGAAAAAAATCCTTGATGGACCACCATGTAGTCTCCATGAAGAACTCCGGTAATAAAAGAATGAACAAAAGAAGTGAAGGATGAAAAGAATAAGATTTGAAGCCTTGCAATGATTGGATGGATCTTTGCGATGAGATAAAGTGGAAACTTGGAACTCCGGAAGAAAAGATAAAGCATCTTGAACCGAGAATGTGAAATGATGAACCACTCCGGAAAGAAGAGATTAGATCACTTGGGTGAAACAAGAATAAGAATTATGTTATGTGTATCCTTCACCAATTAAATTGATGACAAGCAACGGATTGCATACAACTTATTCTTGTAGAAAGGATTAAGATAGATATAGCGCAAACTTGAGAAGGTCTTCAACGATCCACCGGTAGGATTTGGAAAGAACAAATGAATAGCTACAATTACAACGAAAGAGAATTCTTGAATGAACCACCATAAGAATTGAAAAATGAACGAAGAAAAGATAAAGAAACACCGGGAAGAATTAGCAAATGAACAAAGATGCTTGCTAGGATTTAGATACATGAGAACGGAGAGATCATGAACTGATTAGAGGATATTTAAATGATGCACCGGTAAGATTTAGAGAAAGAGAGCTGAAAGCTGAGAATGAATAATTCTGAGATGATGGCCTCCGGATAATCAAACTGAAAAATACTCCTGAATTGCTCCGGATGGGTGAAAAAAATTATCACAATTGAAAACAATTATGAGAGGATGGCATAAAGCTAGCACCATGAATCTTGAAGAGAATGGAGAAAGATTTAGGGGAAACAGTTCTTCTTTGGTCTTCAAATGCAGATAATGACGGTGAGAAAGACCACCATGAATTGTTGAGATATTTCGGGATGAAAATTAGAAAGGTTGAACTAAAGATGAAAAGAATGTGACAGATCTTGGAGAAGGCATTTGACTGATGATAACTCATTCTTATGTCAAACTTGGAAAAGAATTTGAGAAGCTTTGGGAAAATTAGAAGAGTCAGGTAAGATCCTGGGAAAAGACCTGTGGGTTAGGGCCCACTCAAAAGAAACACCGTTGAACAATTTAAAAGAGAGATTGCGCCGGTTGAAATAAATGGCTTGAATGAGGTAACATCCTCGCAAAAGTTGAAAGCAGAGTGGAAACACGAATCTTCGAGATATCTTGAGCACTCCGGAACAATTGAATAGCGAGAAGTGGATGATTACGAGGTGCACCAGCATGAGAAAGCATTAGAAACAAGGAAAAGGGATATGATCAACACCAAAAGCTTGATTTGAATCCACCGAAAAAGAAAAGGAACGGAGAATGACAACTTGAAGCTCCGTTAGGATCTTCCTAAGAATCACCGGATAAGAACATTGACGGAACTGAATGGAGAGACTTCCCATCAATAAAAGGATACTTGATTAAGAAATCCGAGTCCTCGAAGAAAAAGGGTGGGAGGGTGGAAAAAACAAAGACAACTTGGGATGGATGAAACAAACACCGATGAGAATTGAGGGAGTCCTGGATTAGGGGGTGTTCGGGTAGCCGGACTATACCTTCAGCCGGACTCCAGGACTATGAAGATACAAGATTGAAGACTTCGTCCCGTGTTCGGATGGGACTTTCCTTGGCATGGAAGGCAAGCTTGGCGATGCGGATATTCAATATCTCCTACCATTGTAACTGACTCTATGTAACCCTAACCCTATCCGGTGTCTATATAAACCGGAGGGTTGTAGTCCGTAGGCAATCAACTCCATATGCAACAATCATACCATAGGCTAGCTTCTAGGGTTTAACCTCCTTGATCTCGTGGTAGATCTACTCTTGTACTACCCATATCATCAATATTAATCAAGCAGGACGTAGGGTTTTACCTCCATCAAGAGGGCCCAAACCTGGATAAAACATCATGTTCCCTGCCTCCTGTTACCATCCGGCCTAGACGCACAGTTCGGGACCCACTACCCGAGATCCGCCGGTTTTGACACCGACAAGAATACTTAGAGTTGAACTTGCAGATGTTGAAAATGATCGGATCCACTTGAAGAGAAACAAGCCGGTTGAAAAGGATTGACATGACAATCTCGATTATCATGAGGATTAGTATTCACATAGGAACATGAGAACACCGCTTAGGAAAGGTATGGAATCAACACTTGACTTCGAAGCAAACTCGAATACCACAACTGAAAACAAAACAAAGGATTGGCTTGCAGAATAAGCCGGAACAAACATATGATAGAGATTTCGTCCGAAGTTTTCGTGGTGAGGCCCACACGGGCTCGATCGTACAACACCATCATGTACAAGGCAGTGCACATGACATACGAAGCGTCCCCGAGTCAGCATAGCCAAGGACTTTTTAAGACACAACGAGACCACAGCAAAACCAACCGTGGAATAGGCGGACCAATAGACGTCGAACCCCAATCTCATATCATGCATCTATCGGAAAGATATCCTAAGAGCTACTTGAATTCCCACTCATAAACTCCTGAAACTTTCCGGTTATGCAATCAGGTGTTGGGGATACAGGGGAAGCATAATATCTCACCCAAAACTAACAAATCCTACATCCAGTTGTATCCATCCTTCAACACATTACCAAGAAATCTTCAGAAATCATTTACCTCAACCTTCGAAAAGCATCCGTTATACGAGGCATGGCAGTACTCCCGAACTCCCGCCCCAGTACTGGTGGCATCGAGGTTATCTCACCAACAACTGCATAAAGGAGATTTTCGATGTCGGCGAAACTCAGGTATTCCAGAATTGCAACGATAAAATTGTGATGACAACACCTCGGAGCTCAACTCCCCGGGACACTGCCACAACCCCTAAATGTCAGGAGGCACCAAGAACAATGTTCTCGTCACAAAACCATCGGAACGATTCCAAGATACCCGCGTGATCCTAAAAAAAGATTTAGTGAAATTTGAGAAGAGAAAAGTCAAAACTCTACGTCAGGATGCCTCACCAGAGCGACGAAGGGACTGAGGAGTAAAAAGAATCCTACTCTCCAATATATATAATCCTAAATGACTCAAAACATTTTTCTAGACTCAACAACGCGAACGATTCGATCAAGCAGGGGGCTCCTAAGTCAGGGAAGGCTCTGATTACCAACTTGTAACACCCACGATGCGGCTATATCTCCCACATGTTGGAGCACGACTTAGAGGCATAACCGCATTGTAGGCATGTCGCAAGAATGGTAATCTTTACACATCCCATGTACTGAATAAGAAAGAGGTACAGAGTTGGCTTACAATCGCCACTTCAAACAATACATAAATATAGCATTACATCAACCAAATACAATCAAGGTCTGACTACGGAACCAAAATAAAAGAAGACTACCCCTAATGCAAAAGATCCCCGATTTCCCCGACTGGGCTCCACTACTGATCAACTGAAACGAAACAACACGATGAACAAGATCTTCATCGAGCTCCTTCTTGAGCTCGGTTGAGTCACCTGCACGGTATCATCGTCACCTGCAAACTGGTTTTGGAAGTAATTTGTGAGTTACGGGGACTCAGCAATCTCACACCCTCGCGATCAAGAGTATTTCAGCTTATGGGTAGGTAAAAGGTATGTGAGGTGGAGCTGCAGCAAGCACTAGCATATATGGTGGCTAACTTACGCAAATGAGAGCGAGAAGAG
Source organism: Triticum urartu (assembly GCF_003073215.2). Classification (NCBI taxonomy): domain Eukaryota; kingdom Viridiplantae; phylum Streptophyta; class Magnoliopsida; order Poales; family Poaceae; genus Triticum; species Triticum urartu. Next base: position 83,772,440 of record NC_053027.1, read on the forward strand.
AAGGCAAAGCACGTTCGAGAATCTATGATCAAGAAGTGATCCTGAAACTACTTACGTTCAAGCATAACTCCAACACCGTGTTCACTTCCCGGACTCCGCCGGAAAGAGACCATCACGGCTACACACGCGATTAATGCATTTTAATTAAGTTAAGTTTCAAGTTCTCTACAACCAGACATTAACAAATTCCCATCTGCCCATAGCTGCGGGCACGGCTTTCGAAAGTTCAAAACCCTGCATGGGTGTCCCAACTTAGCCCATCACAAGCTCTCACAGTCAATGAAGGATATTCCTTCTCCCAGGAAGACCCGATCAGGCTCGGAATCCCGGTTACAAGATATTTCGACAATGGTAAAAGAAGAGCAGCAAAGCCGCCCGATGTGCCGACAAATCCCGATAGGAGTCGCACGTATCTCGTTCTCAGGGCACACCGGATAGGTCAAGCTACAAGTAAAACCAACCCTCGAGTTGCCCCGAGGTGGCCCCGCAGGCTGCCCGTTTCGGACCAACACTCAGAGGAGCACTGGCCCGGGGGGGTTAAAATAAAGATGACCCTCGGGAGCGCGACTCCCAAGGGAAAAGTAGGTGGTGGTGAGGCAAATGGTAAAACCAAGGTTGGGCCTTGCTGGAGGAGTTTTATTCAAAGCGAACTGTCAAGGGGTCCCCATAACACCCAACCGTGTAAGGAACGCAAAATCAAGGAACATAAGGCCGGTATGACGGAAACTAGGGCGGCAAGAGTGGAACAAAACACCAGGCATAAGGCCCCTTTACCAAGTATATAGATGCATTAATTAAAATAAGAGATATTGTGATATCCCAACAAATATCCATGTTCCAACATGGAACAAACTCCATCTTCACCTGCAACTAGCAACACTATAAGAGGGGCTGAGCAAAGCGGTAACATAGCCAGATAACGGTTTGCTAGGACAAGGTGGGTTAGAGGTTTGACATGTCAATATGGGAGGCATGATAAAGCATGTGGTAGGTATCACGGCATAGGCATAGCAATATAGCGGGCAACTAGCAAGCAAAGATAGAAGTGATTTCGAGGGTATGGTCATCTTGCCTGAGATCCCGCAAGGAAGAAGAACGAGTCCATGAAGAAGACAAACGGACGAAGTCGAACGAATCCTCACAAACACGACATTATCGGAACCAACCCGGAGAAGCAACACCGGAAAGAAGCAAACAACATAGTAAACAACCACCACATGAACATGGCATGATGCACAACCAAGTATGATGCATGTCCGGTTTAATGAGGCATGGCATGGCAAAGTGCACAAGCAATTCTACAAATTAAGTGGAGATCAATATGCAACGAGTTGCATATTAACGAAACACCACAACAAGTTATTTAGTTCGATCTCGTTTATGTACCCAACAATATTAAATGTTGATTAACATGGCAAGGGGTGAAGCAAAAGAAAACTACCTATCTAGGCAAGTTTAAATGAGGTCGGATCAACAAGCAACAAGTCCGGAAACTCCTCATGTGCAAATTTTAAGGTTTGGTACTGTTCTGCCCTAAACACAATTTTAAAGTTGTTAAACATGCAAAGTAAGGTCACCATGACAAACTAGGCATTTTTCTACCCCATTTACATATAAAGTTTGTTAGGTTTGGAGCTACGGTTAATTAGTTATGAAATAAAGCATTTTAACGAGTTGTTTAAGCAAATTTAAACAAACAACATTTTAAACATAGATGAAAGTGGCAAATTATTAATCTACACAAAATTCTAAGCAAGTTTCATATTTAAAGTTTTTACATATGATGCACCGTTTGTGAGTAATGAAATGCATGAAGTTTAGGGGCTGATCTGCAAAAGTGCAATTCCCTGGAAATTGATAAAATAGCAGCTAAGGAAAAAAACCGATGCAGGCTGAAAACGTTGGGCGATGGGCTTTGGGTGGCTCACCATGGGCTTTGGCCCAGCTGGAGAGGGGGGAGGCCAAGCAGGCCGGATCTGGCGCGACTGGGCCTTGCGCGGCACTGGCCCACGTGCGTGCGAGCAGAGGAGGGGCCGGCAGGGGAGCTGGGCCTGCGGGGCACAGTCATCAGAGGCGAGGCGCTGGGCCTGGAATCGGGATGAGGCCGGCAAGGTCTACGCGAGAAGTCAACGCGGGGAGCGCGAGCTGCTCTGCTCGTTCTGAAGGAAAATGCAGCGACAGGTTCAGGGACTTGGCGAGGCGAAGGAGGCAGGGCTTGCCGGCGGCATGGCCTGCGGAGGTCCGCCTGCTGCGGTGGATCGAGGAAGAGATGACGGAGGGGTGCGGCTCCAGGAGCAGGACGGCGAGGCGAGGGACTTGGCGAGGCGGCGACCTGCGGGATTCACCGGCGTCTGCACTCGCGGCAACAGGGCGACGCAGGCGCGGCAACAGGGAGGCCGGCGGGACTTGCCGCAGCAGGACCGGCCGGAGGAGGGACTTGGCGCATCAGGGCTTCACGGGAGGGCGGAGGAGGACCGGACCCGTGGCCGGGGATGCAGTATCCGGTGAAGAACAACGGCGAACGGCAACGACCGAGGAAGGTGGTGCGACGCTCCACTTCTCCTGTGCTCGTGAACAGAGAGAGAGATATGAGAAAGAGTAGGGGAAAACGAACATCAGCGGACGGGAGGGAAGCAGGGCGCGAGGAGCTGGTGTTGCTGAACGGCCCAGCCGTTTGGCAATGGCGACTAGGTGCTCAGGGACGCGGGGTGATGGCGGCGCAGGAACAACGGGGAGGCGAAGGTTGAGGCAGGGGGCTGCGCTGGTGTTGCTGCTGCGGCCGGCTCAAGGAGAGATGCTGATCTCAGGCGCGTGAGGAGGGAGGAGGGAGGGCGTGGAATGGATCGAGGGGAAGGTGGAGGTTGGTTGGGGGGAACTGGCAGGGGAGATCCCAAGGGGGGATTTTGTGTAGTGGCGGCGGCGGCGATGGGTGGATGGGACATGAGGCCTAAAATTTAGGGTTAGGTCCTAAATTAGACTAGGGAGTCTATATATATAGGGAAAGATGGGAGTTTGGATCATCTGATTGAAATCCGACGGTCAAGAATAAATGGGTTAGGAAATCCAAATGAGAAAATGGTGATGTTTTGTAGATGTTTGGGGATGTTCTGAGTCCAACGGTGACAACTCCCCGGGTCGGGTTCGGGACAACTTCCGGACACGCGCAAGGGGTTCGATGCACTGCGCAGAGAGGGTTTTTTCGGACCGTGCGATCGCATCGGACGACTCCGGACGCGAAGAGGGGTAGGTGGATGGACTAGGTGGGCTGTGGCGAGGCTGAGAGGAGAGAAGAGAGAGAGGGCCCGGCAGCAGTTTTCGGAGACCAAAAACGTCCAACATTTGACCGGCTATATTGCCGCTATAGCTTAACGGTTGGGCTATCAAACAGACTCCGAAAGCGATGAAACTTGGCAGGCGGCCTACCTACACTAAAATAAGACCGCACGCCAACTCTCATCCCACTCTGAGAACATTTTCCGGCCACTTATAAAAATAATATTTCGGACGTGCCACGGGCGCGTGCAAGTGTGTCTGGGCTCAGAACGGACAACAGACGGAAATGGGGGAAACACGGACAGATGCAGGTTTTGGAAACATGATGATGCAATGCGGATGATGACATGGCAAGATGCAACACGCAAGCAAATGACAAGGCAACAACAGCGAATGACTGGACGACACCTGGCGCAAAGGTCTCAGGGCGTTACATGTGTCTTAAGGTGTTATTCTAGTACGAACTCTATGATAGATCGATCAGAAAGGATAACTTTGAGGTGGTTTCGTACCCTATCATAATCTCTTCGTTTTTTTCCGCTAATAGTGACTTTGGAGTGACTCTTTGTTGCATGTTGAGGGATAGTTATATGATCCAATTTATGTTATTATTGTTGAGAGAACTTGCACTAGTGAAAGTATGAACCCTAGGCCTTGTTTCCTAGCATTGCAATACCATTTATGCTCACTTTTATCACTTGTTACCTTGCTGTTTTTATATTTTCATATTACAAAAACCTTTATCTACTATCCATATTGCACTTGTATCACCATCTCTTCGCCTACTAGTGCACCTATACAATTTACCATTGTATTGGGTGTGTTGGGGACACAAGAGACTCTTTGTTATTTGGTTGCAGGGTTGCTTGAGAGAGACCATCTTCATCCTACTCCTCCTACGGATTGATAAACCTTAGGTCATCCACTTGAGGGAAATTTTCTACTTTCCTACAAACCTCTGCACTTGGAGGCTCAACAACGTCTACAAGAAGAAGGTTGTGTAGTAGACATCAAGCTCTTTTCTGGCGCCGTTGCCGGGGAGGTGGGTGCTTGAAGGTATATCTTTAGATCTTGCAATCGAATCTTTTTGTTTCTTATTTTATCACTAGTTTATTTTATAAAAGAAAAAATGGAATTGAGTTTGCCTCTATGCTTCATCTTTTTAATATCTTTCGTGAGAATGATGGAAAGGAAAATTGTGCTCAAGTGCTAGAAGAAGAATTCTATAAAACGTTTGGCACTAAATCTTTGAATGATGAGCATGATTGCAATGTTGTTAGTATGAACTCCTTGAATATTCATAGTACTAATGATGATTGCACTAGACATAATGAAAATGTCTCTTATAAGCATGTCAATTTTTATGGAGTGCATAGAGTTTGCAAGTACACACCAAATAGGGAAGATAGATTTTGCAAGAGGCATAAGTATTTGGAAACTAAATGGTTGCAAAAAAGGCTAGGTGTTTTTGCTGAAAATTTAAAATTTCTTCACCATGCTTGTGAACTTTGCAATGAACATGGTCATTTAAATCTCAAATGCAAATTGTTTCATGATCGTATCGTGTCCAAAAATTGTGATGATTTGATTTCCCTTGCACATCATAATGAACTTAGTTTGCTTTTGGGTTATGAAGAAATGAAACGTATAACTAAGCATATTCCAGAATATAACCTTGAGAAATTCCTCGATATTGATCTAGAAGAAATTTTATGTATTGTGGGGTGAATTGCATTGAAAATCCTTATATTGCTAATTATAAAGAAAACAAATAGAAGATGAAGAGAATACTAATGAAAGGGAGGAGACTTCCCAATATCTTCCTATTATTTTTTATAATGAATCAGGTAACGAGGAGGAGCCTTCTATTCAACCAATCTCATCAATAAGGAGCTCCGAAAAGACGATTAAACCCACACATAATGAGAAGAAGAAAAAGAAAAGATGGAGAAACAAAGGTAAAAAGGTATCTGTCTCAAATGATGTTGCTCCTATTACTCCTTGTGATGATGATAATTGCTATACTATTGGTGCTATCCATACTATTAATGATGAGAGTGATTATGCTTATGATATGAAAAGGCCCAAGCTTGGAGATGCTATGTTTGATGAGAATGACATGTTTGAGAATGTATTTGCTGCAATTAATGTTTGTCCCAAGCTTGGGGGTGCTATGTTTAATGAATATGATATTTCTAGCCTCCCAAGTTTTGATATTCTCCTACAAAGGAAGCAAGACTAGGACTCCACTTGTAATAGAGTAATCCTAATCCTAATAGTACAGGTCATGTAACCCGCCCCTTCAACATATATAAGGAGGGGCAGGGCATCCCAAGAGGGGGAGAAAAATAATCTTAAGGCTAGACACAACTAGGAGAGTCGGTTTACGGCGACTTCCTCATGAGCATAATGAGACCTAGCCACAAACAGCATGTAGGGTTATTACCGGATGATGTTTCCTGGGGCCCGAAGCTGTCTAAATCCTTGTCTTGTGTGTTGCGTCTCTCGACTCCGATCAACCCCTCTCAAGCTACCACATAGATGCGTTGGTCTCACGACTAAGTTCTCACACTAGGACATCTGCCGTGACAATTCCACAACAATCTCCAAATTCAAGAACGAGAACCCCGCCAAGAAACAACACAGTGCCTTTGTAAAAAGAAAATGATATTGTGGCGTTGTCGCCGTCCGGTCCAACAAGCCGGACCTAGGGCTCCCCGGATGATGGAAAACGGCACAGATATGGGTCATGATAGCGCCTCCAAGAAGGGGACGACACCCCTAGGTTTCGCTGTTGCAAGCATCCAACACACTCGCGCGCATTCATCTCAGCATGCATACTTTCCTCTCAAGAGGCGCGCAAGTGTCTTTTCCTCACGAGAGCTTCCCGCAAGCGAGGGCTGGGACTGTGTATGTGTATGGGTCGCTACTGTACAATGTACACAACACCTCGCCAAGTCCTTTGGCGTAGGTCTCCTCACGAGATGCTCATGTAGGAACAGACAAACGCGCTCCGTTGTAAAAAATACGAATGATTGCAGGCGAGTACATCCCTCCGGAGCAAGTACATAACCCTCCACGAGGAAACCAAGGAGATCCTCCACAAGAATCCTGAAAGATTCCCCCAAGGAGCAACAAGAAGTCCTCCACGAGGGACATAAGCAAAGTTTCTCGAGAGATCCCCCACAGGCACTACCTCGGCTAGATTTGAACTCTCATCAGTTTGCATATTAACTAGATTTGGACTGTCATCTACAAGAGGTTGCTCCTCCCCATATTCTTTTGCATTTTCAGCAATAGATTCAGCAGTAATTTCAGCGCTTAAAGTTGAACCGATCCGCTTGAAAAAGAATTCCATTTCCCTTTTCCTATCTCTTCATTCTTTTAGCACGTCAAATTGATAAAAGATAGAAATTAATAACTAATCCATTCATTTGCCGAACACCAACGCACACAGCAGTAGGGAGGCAGAATTACCTTCATGAGTTCAGGTGTCCCGGAGCAGACGACAGAACGACGGCGAGCAGCGAGCACCCTAGCCAGATGCTCAGATGAGGAGACCTGGAGACGAAGAGGCAGACAATGCGTAACTTCCAATCGATTAATTTGCCGCTTGGTCTACCTACTCCACGGTGCAAACCCTATTTATCGCCCGTTGCGAGTCGTAACTCGGACTCGCCCGCTTACGAGTTCGAAGCAGGTCGACCCATTAGTTTTTCTTTAAAGAGAAAAGATAAGAAAACATGATGGAAATGAGGGATTTGAACTTCGGATCTCGGCATCGAGGTCATAGGGGCACAGCGACTGGGCTACGATGCGTTCATGTCCAACTTTCTTTTTTAATCTTTTTATTGTCTACTTTTTTGTTTTCATTTTTTCCCATTTTCTTCTCTATTTATGTTTTTCTTTTCTGTTTTTCTTTTCCGTTTTATTCCTTCTTTTTTTTTTCTTTTTCTGTTTTATTTTTTTTTTTTAGTTTTATTTTTTCTTTATGTGAAAATATTCGTTTTTAAAATCTTAAAAATCTGAATCATTTTTTCGTTTCTATTTAACTGAACTATTTTCAAATGTGGAACTATTTTAAAAATTGAACCATTTTCAGTTTGGAACCATTTTTAAAAATTCAACCATTTTCAGTTTGGAACCATTTTTAAAAATTCAACCATTTTCAGTTTGGAACCATTTTTAAAAATTAGAACCATTTTGGTTCACCGAAAATTTTGGTTCACTACTTTTTTTGGTTGATCGGCATTTTTGGTGCACCGAAAATTTTGGTTCACTATTATTTTTGGTTCACCAAATTTGTTTGGTTCACTATTAGTTCTGGTTTCCATAAATTTTGGTTCACTATTATTTGGTTCACCATTATTTTGGTGCATCCGCATTCTCTGTTCAGTATTATTTGTGATTGACCGAAAATTTTGGTTCGCTATTATTTTTGGTTCATCGACATTTGTGGGGCACTGATGGTTTCACTATATTTTTGGGGTTCACCAAAAATTTTGGTTCACTATTTTTTTGGTTCATCCGCATTTTTGGTTCACTATTAAATTTGTTTCACTATTTGTTTGGTCCGAAAGTTTTGGTTCGCTATGTTTTTGGTTCATCAGCATTTTTGGTTCACCGAGGATTTTGGGTCACTATTATTTTTGGTGCATCGGTATTTTTGGGTCACTATAATTTTTTGTATCTGAATTTTAGTTCATTTCGAAGTACCGACTCGCCCACAGGGATCAACTAGGTGGGTTGGCCCATCATCAGGTTCGTCCTTTTTTCTCCATTTCTTTTTCGTTCTATTTTTCTATTTCTTTTTACACCTTTTCTAAGTTCTTGTTGTCTTTCATCTTTTTTCTTTTTCCATATTTTGAAAATCTGAACCATTTTCGTTTTCAGTTTTTCCTAAACCTTTTTAAATGTGAACCATTTTCGATAAGGATAACTTTTTAAAAATCTGAACCATTTTGAAAAAATAAATCTATACATTTAAAAAATGGTAGAAAGGTCGGAATTATTTTTTCTCACGCACTGACTAGTTTTTTGTTTGAAGAAGGCACTAACTAGTGTGGCGATCTAACTTCCTTAATAAAAGTATGTGCATCGTTACATAGCTGTGGACGTGCACCAGAGAATGATGGGCCGAACCTTCCAGCTCGCAGAAGGCGATAGGTAGGGTATCCCCTCCACGGTGGCCTAAGCCTGGTACGTGGGCTTGTATGTAGTGTATTGGGCCTGTATGCAATGCCCAATGGGCCAATGGATTTTTTTCCAATGAAATAATTATTAACAATAGGCTAATTTAGTGACCTGCCTAGTATTACCTACTGAAAATTGTGTGGGTGGGTGGGTGTGTGTGTGTGTGGGGGGGGGGGGGGGGGGGGGGGGGTCTGAACCAATAATGCTAAACATACAAAGAGTTACACATAATTACACGCTGACTAGAATTCTTTCTTTCTAACTAACCACTTCCCCCTGATTTTCATGGGGGTGGGGCCCTCCTCCCCCTTAACCTTCAATCACAACTCACCTGTTTGTAAAACCCATGTAAACTTATGTATATGTAGCATTACTCGGGTCTGACCCCTGCTAGCATCCCCGGATCCGCCCCTGGTTAATACGGTACCAGGATTATCCGAGACGCTAAAAGTCCACATGATTGTATATATCTCAAATAACTAAACTTCAGTGCATGTTGTGTTCCGTTAGTCATTAGTTCTTGCTAGTTGATGGCTGGTACCAGACAATTCTCAGTTTTTTTTAAAACAACAGTATTCCAATAATGAGGTATTTGAGTGATTGGGCAACGAATATTTCAATTTTATATAATACTTCAGTTTACAGAAAAAGTAGTCTGGATTGAAGTTTTTATTATGGCAAAAAAACTTCTGTTTTTATACCATACCTTAGTTTATAAAACACAATATTTATTGGATCCAAACGCTATGAAGTATTTCAATATTTTAAAGAAACTGAAGTATTACAAAGTTCTTGAAAAAAAGGGAGCTCCCAAACGGACCCTACAATGATACCGGAAAGGTGAGACAGCAGTCCAGTTTTTTAACATATGTACATTACAGGATATAAAATGTAGGCATAAGAATATACCTATCAAGTATCAACTAGCTTACAAACGAACAATCAAACCTATACAATATCAATTAACGGCTAGTCTATAGTAGTTTTCGGGCAAACGTACAGTGGCCGTCCATCGACTTAGTTTGTGTCGATCAAGGGTTATACGTAAGTATCAAGTTGATATTAGTACAACCGGCATCTGTAGTAACACAATATCAAATCAAAGTACGTCAAAACAATCGATACTTTACACAACTAAATTATTTAAAAAGAATAAAGACATGTTGAAAAAAAATCCATCTAACAAAAAGTATCGGCAGAAACCATCACTTAACAACACAATAACCGTGAGATGGTTTTTCAAAAGTAACGCATACAGAAAGAGAACGATGAGGAAGCGACATCATCGTTTGATGCAACCATGAAAGGCTAGAACTGTCGGCTGGTCTAGCTACCCACGGCTAGGGGTGGGCGTTCGGTTCCCCCGAACCGAAAGGTTCGGTACTTCGGTGATTTACATTTATCGGTTCCTGAAAAACGAGCACCAATCGGTCTTCAGGAATTAGTGGAACCGAGCCTTCGGTGGACCGATCGATCGGTTCGATACTCGGTTATGTACCGAAGAGACCAAAGTGGGCTCTGGGCTGGCACCTGGGCACAGCAGCGCTGCGTTGGGCTGTGTTGGCCGGCTGCTTGTCTGGGCTGGTTTGTGTGGGCTATAGAACAGGGCTTCTACAGACCAGGTTAGCGATCAAAGCTGCCTGGGCCGGTCGGGGTCAGGACGTCGCTAGCTGCCCTGTTCTGCGAGCTGTGAGATGTGGAAAGGAGGAGATAGTGGAGGGCCTCGACGGTTTTCGGTCTGTTCGGTTGACCGAGCATGGGGACCGAAACTACCGAAACAAATTCGGTTTCTACAAATCACTAACCGATCTCAGTACCGAAAAAATCGGTGTCGGTCACTTCAGCTTCGGTCCAGGTCAAAACGGTTCGGTCCTTCGGTTTCCGGTTTATATGCCCACCCCTACCCATGGCTTCTCCAGTGATCAACGTAAACATGAGCACACGATCGATGAGCCAACTCGTTTCAGTTTGTTGTATACATATAATAGCTAGGCGACAATGGATCAGTTACTCATTACTTAACCTACATTTTGGTGGATAATGAAGCAAGTAAAATTGGTCCTCTATTGTCTTTTGTGGAGGGCAAGAAAGAGTACAAGTGAGCGGGGGGGGGGGGTGTTGAGGAACGTAGTAATTTCAAAAAAAATCCTACGCACACGCAAGATCATGGTAATGCGTAGCAACGAGAGGGGAGAGTGTTGTCTACGTACCCTCATAGACCGGCAACGGAAGTGTTGACACAACGTAGAGGAAGTAGTCGTACGTCTTCCCGATCCGACCGATCCAAGTACCGAACGTACGGCACCTCCGAGTTCTGCACACGTTCAAATCGGTGACGTCCCTCGAGCTCCGATCCAGCCGAGTGTTGAGGGAGAGTTTCGTCAACACGACGGTGTGATGACGGTGATGATGTTCTACCGTCGCAGGGCTTCGCCTAAGCACCTCTACGATATGACTGAGATGGAATATGGTGGAAAGGGGCACCGCACACGGCTAAGGAACGATCACGAAGATCAACTTGTTTGTCATGGGGTGCCCCCTTGCCCCCGTATATAAAGGAGGGAGAGGGGGAGGTGCGGCCAGCCCTAGGGGTGCGCCTGGAGGAGTCCTACTCCCACCGGGAGTAGGACTCCCCCCTCTTGCCTTGTTGGAGAAGGAAAGGGGAAGGGGGAAAGAGGAAAGGGGGGCGCCCCCCCCCCCCTTCCTTGTCCTATTCGGACTAGGGGGGAGGGGGCGCGCGGCCTGCCCTGGCCGACCCTCCTCTTCTCCCTTAGGGCCCATGTAGGCCCATTAACCCCCCGGGGGGGTTCCGGTAACCCCCGGTATTCCGGTAAATTCTCGATTTCACCCGGAACGTTTCCGATATCCAAATATAGGCTTCCAATATATCAATATTTATGTCTCGACCATTTCGAGACTCCTCGTCATGTCCATGATCACATCCGGGACTCCGAACAACCTTCGGTACATCAAAACACAAAAACCCTAATTACGATCGTCACCGAACTTTAAGCGTGCGGACCCTACGGGTTCAAGAAGTATGTAGACATGACTGAGACACGTCTCCAGTCAATAACCAATAGCGGAACCTGGATGCTCATATTGGCTCCTACATATTCTACGAAGATCTTTATCGGTCAGACCGCATAACAACATGCGTTGTTCCCTTTGTCATCGGTATGTTACTTCCCGAGATTCGATCGTCGGTATATCAAATACCTAGTTCAATCTCGTTACCGGCAAGTCTCTTTACTCGTTCCGTAATACATCATCCCGCAACTAACTTATTAGTTGCAATGCTTGCAAGGCTTGAGTGATGTGCATTACCGAGAGGGCCCAGAGATACCTCTCCGACAACCGGAGTGACAAATCCTAATCTTGAAATACGCCAACCCAACAAGTACCTTTGGAGAAACCTTTAGAGCACCTTTATAATCACCCAGTTATGTTGTGACGTTTGGTAGCACACAAAGTGTTCCTCCAGTAAACGGGAGTTGCATAATCTCATAGTCATAGGAACATGTATAAGTTATGAAGAAAGCAATAGCAACAAACTAAACGATCAAGTGCTAAGCTAATGGAATGGGTCAAGTCAATCACATCATTCTCCTAATGATGTGATCCCGTTAATCAAAGGACAACTCATGTCTATGGCTAGGAAACATAACCATCTTTGATCAACGAGCTATTCAAGTAGAGGCATACTAGTGACACGCTGTTTGTCTATGTATTCACACATGTATTATGTTTTCGGTTAATACAATTCTAGCATGAATAATAAACATTTATCATGATATAAGGAAATAAATAATAACTTTTATTATTGCCTCTAGGGCATATTTCCTTCAGTCTCCCACTTGCACTAGAGTCAATAATCTAGATTACACAGTAATGATTCTAACACCCATGGAGCCTTGGTGTTGATCATGTTTTGCTCGTGGAAGAGGCTTAGTCAGCGGGTCTGCAACATTCAGATCCGTATGTATCTTGCAAATTTCTATGTCTCCCACTTGGACTAAATCCCGAATGGAATTGAAGCATCTCTTGATGTGCTTGGTTCTCTTGTGAAATCTGGATTCCTTTGCCAAGGCAATTGCACCAGTGTTGTCACAAAAAAATTCATTGAACCCGATGCACTAGGTATGACACCTAGATCGGATACGAACTCCTTGATCCAGACTCCTTCATTTGATGCTTCCGAAGCAGCTATGTACTCCGCTTCACATGTAGATCCCGCCACGATGCTTTATTTAGAACTGCACCAACTGACAACTCCACTATTCAATGTAAACACGTATCCGGTTTGCGATTTAGAATTGTCCGGATCAGTGTCAAAGCTTGCATCAACGTAACCATTTACGATGAGCTCTTTGTCACCTCCATATACGAGAAACATATCCTTAGCCCTTTTCAGGTATTTCAGGATGTTCTTGACCGCTGTCCAGTGATCCACTCCTGGATTACTTTGGTACCTCCCTGCTAGACTTATAGCAAGGCACACATCAGGTCTGGTGCACAGCATTGCATACATGATAGAGCCTATGGCTGAAGCATAGGGAACATCTTTCATTTTCTCTCTATCTTCTGCGGTGGTCGGACATTGAGTCTTACTCAACTTCACACCTTGTAACACAGGCAAGAACCCTTTCTTTGCTTGATCCATTTTGAACTTCTTCAAAATTTTGTCAAGGTATGTGCTTTGTGAAAGTCCAATTAAGCGTCTTGATCTATCTCTATAGATCTTAATGCCCAATATGTAAGCAGCTTCACCGAGGTATTTCATTGAAAAACTCTTATTCAAGTATCCCTTTATGCTATCCAGAAATTCTATATCATTTCCAATCAATAATATGTCATCCACATATAATATCAGAAATACTACAGAGCTCCTACTCACTTTCTTGTAAATACAGACTTCTCCAAAAGTCTTTACAAAACCAAATGCTTTGATCACACTATCAAAGCGTTTATTCCAACTCCGAGAGGCTTGCACCAGTCCATAAATGGATCGCTGGAGCTTGCACACTTTGTTAGCTCCCTTTGGATCGACAAAACCTTCTGGTTGCATCATATACAACTCTTCTTCCAGAAATCCATTCAGGAATGTAGTTTTGACATCCATCTACCAAATTTCATAATCATAAAATGCGGCAATCGCTAACATGATTCGGACAGACTTAAGCATCGCTATGGGTGAGAAGGTCTCATCGTAGCCAATCCCTTGAACTTGTCGAAAACCTTTCGCAACAAGTCGAGCTTTGTAGACAGTAACATTACCGTCAGCGTCAGTCTTCTTCTTGAAGATCCATTTATTCTCAATTGCTTGCCGATCAACGGGCAAGTCAACCAAAGTCCACACTTTGTTCTCATACATGGATCCCATCTCAGATTTCATGGCTTCTAGCCATTTTGCGGAATCTGGGCTCACCATCGCTTCTTCATAGTTCGTAGGTTCATCATGATCTAGTAGCATGACTTCTAGAACAGGATTACCATACCACTCTGGTGCGGATCTTACTCTGGTTGATCTACGAGGTTCAGTAGTAACTTGATCTGAAGTTTCATGATCATTATCATTAGCTTCCTTACTAATTGGTATAGGTGTCACAGAAACCGGTTTCTGTGATGTACTACTTTTCAATAAGGGAGCAGGTACAGTTACCTCATCTAGTTCTACTTTCCTCCCACTCACTTCTTTCGAGAGAAACTCCTTCTCTAGAAAAACTCCGAATTTAGCAACAAAAGTCTTGCCTTCGGATCTGTGATAGAAGGTGTACCCAACAGTCTCCTTTGGGTATCCTATGAAGACACATTTCTCTGATTTGGGTTCGAGCTTATCAGGTTGAAGATTTTTCACATAAGCATCGCAGCCCCAAACTTTCAGAAACAACAACTTTGGTTTCTTGCCAAACCACAGTTCATAAGGCGTCGTCTCAACGGATTTTGATGGTGCCCTATTTAACGTGAATGCGGCCATCTCTAAAGCATAACCCCAAAACGATAGCGGTAAATCTGTAAGAGACATCATAGATCGCACCATATCTAGTAAAGTACGATTATGACGTTCGGACACACCATTACGTTGTGGTGTTCCGGGTGGCGTGAGTTGCGAAACTATTCCGCTTTGTTTCAAATGTAGACCAAACTCGTAACTCAAATATTCTCCTCCACGATTAGATCGTAGAAACTTTATTTTCTTGTTACGATGATTTTCAAATTCACTCTGAAATTCTTTGAACTTTTCAAATGTTTCAGACTTATGCTTCATTAAGTAGATATACCCATATCTGCTTAAATCATCTGTGAAGGTGACAAAATAACGATATCCGCCACGAGCCTCAACATTCATTGGACCACATACATCTGTATGTATGATTTCCAACAAATCTGTTGCTCTCTCCATAGTACCGAATAACGGCGTTTTAGTCATCTTGCCCATGAGGTACGGTTCGCAAGTACCAAGTGATTCATAATCAAGTGGTTCCAAAAGTCCATCAGTATGGAGTTTCTTCATGCGCTTTACACCGATATGACCTAAACGGCAGTGCCACAAATAAGTTGCACTATCATTATCAACTCTACATCTTTTGTTTCAACATTATGAATATGTGTATCACTACTATCGATATTCATAAAAAATAGGCCACTCTTCAAGGGTGCATGACCATAAAATATATTACTCATATAAATAGAACAACCATTATTCTCTGATTTAAATGAATAACCGTCTCGCATCAAACAAGATCAAGACATAATGTTCATGCTCAACGCTGGCACCAACTAACAATTATTTAGGTCTAATACTAATCCCGAAGGTAGATGTAGAGGTAGCATGCCGACCACGATCACATCGACTTTGGAACCATTTCCCACACGCATCGTCACCTCGTCCTTAGCCAATCTTCGCTTAATCCGTAGCCCCTGTTTCGAGTTGCAAATGTTAGCAACAGAACCAGTATCAAATACCCAGGTGCTACTGCGAGCATTAGTAAGGTACACATCAATAACATGTATATCACATATACCTTTGTTCACTTTGCCATCCTTCTTATCCGCCAAATACTTGGGGCAGTTCCGCTTCCAGTGACCAGTTTGCTTGTAGTAGAAGCACTCAGTCTCACGCTTAGGTCCAGACTTGGGTTTCTTCTCCTGAGCAGCAGCTTGTTTGCTGTTCTTCTTGAAGTTCCCCTTCTTCTTCCCTTTGCCCTTTTTCTTGAAACTGGTGGTCTTATTGACCATCAACACTTGATGCTCCTTCTTGATTTCTACCTCCGCGGCTTTTAGCATCGCGAAGAGCTCGGGAATAGTCTTATTCATCCCTTGTATATTATAGTTCATCACGAAGCTTTTGTAGCTTGGTGGCAGTGATTGAAGAACTCTGTCAATGACACTATCAACAGGAAGATTAACTCCCAGTTGAGTCAAGTGATTATGATACCTAGACATTTTGAGTATATGTTCACTGACAGAACTATTCTCCTCCATCTTGCAGCTATAGAACTTATTGGAGACTTCATATCTCTCAATCTGGGCATTTGCTTGAAATATTAACTTCAACTCCTGAAACATCTCATATGCTCCATGACGTTCAAAACATCGTTGAAGACCCGGTTCTAAGCCGTAAAGCATGGCACACTGAACTATCGAGTAGTCATCAGCTTTGCTCTACCAGACGTTCATAACATCTGGTGTTGCTCCTGCAACAGGCTTGGCACTTAGCGGTGCTTCCAGGACGTAATTCTTTTGTGCAACAATGAGGATAATCCTCAAGTTACGGACCCAGTCCGTGTAATTGCTACCATCATCTTTCAACTTTGCTTTCTCAAGGAACGCATTAAAATTCAACGGAACAACAACACGGGCCATCTATCTACAATCAAACATAAACAAGAAAGATACTATCAGGTACTAAGTTCATGATAAATTTAAGTTCAATTAATCATATTACTTAAGAACTCCCACTTAGAAAGATATCCCTCTAATCCTCTAAGTGATCACGTGATCCAAATCAACTAAACCATGTCCGATCATCACGTGAGATGGAGTAGTATCAATGGTGAACATCACTATGTTGATCATATCTACTATATGATTCACGCTCGACCTTTCGGTCTCCGTGTTCCGAGGCTATATCTGTTATATGCTAGGCTCGTCAAGTTTTAACCTGAGTATTCCGCGTGTGCAACTGTTTTGCACCTGTTGTATTTGAACATAGAGCCTATCACACCCGATCATCACGTGGTGTCTCAGCGCGAAGAACTTTCACAACGGTGCATACTCAGAGAGAACACTTATACTTTGATAATTTAGTGAGGGATCATCTTATAATGCTACCGTCAATCAAAGCAAGATAAGATGCATAAAAGATAAACATCACATGCAATCAATATAAGTGATATGATATGGCCATCATCATCTTGTACTTGTGATCTCCATCTCCGAAGTACCGTTATGATCACCATCGTCACCGGCGCGACACCTTGATCTCCATCGTAGTATCGTTGTCATCTCGCCAATCTTATGCTTCCACGACTATCGCTATCGCTTAGTGATAAAGTAATGCATTACAGCGCGATTGCATTGCATACAATAAAGCAACAACCATATGGCTCCTGCCAGTTGCCGATAACTCGGTTACAAAACATGATCATCTCATACAATAAAATTTAGCATCATGTCTTGACCATATCACATCACAACATGCCCTGCAAAAACAAGTTAGACGTCCTCTACTTTGTTGTTGCAAGTTTTACGTGGCTGCTACGGGCTTAGAAAGAACCGTCCTTACCTACGCATCAAAACCACAACGATAGTTTGTCAAGTTGGTGCTGTTTTAACCTTCGCAAGGACCGGGCGTAGCCACACTCGGTTCAACTAAAGTTGGAGAAACTGACACCCACCAGCCACCTGTGTGTAAAGCACGTCGATAGAACCAGTCTCGCGTAAGAGTACGCGTAATGTCGGTCCGGGCCGCTTCATCCAACAATACCGCCGAACCAAAGTATGACATGCTGGTAAGCAGTATGACTTATATTGCCCACAACTCGTGTTCTACTTGTGCATAACATCAACGCATAAAACCTGGCTCTGATACCACTGTTGGGGAACGTAGTAATTTCAAAAAAATCCTACGCACACGCAAGATCATGGTAATGCATAGCAACGAGAGGGGAGAGTGTTGTCTACGTACCCTCGTAGACCGGCAATAGAAGCGTTGACACAACGTAGAGGAAGTAGTCGTACGTCTTCCCGATCCGACCGATCCAAGTACCGAACGTACGACACCTCCGAGTTCTGCACACGTTCAACTCGGTGACGTCCCTCGAGCTCCGATCCAGCCGAGTGTTGAGGGAGAGTTTCGTCAACACGACGGTGTGATTATGGTGATGACGTTCTACCGTCGCAGGGCTTCGCCTAAGCACTGCTACGATATGACTGAGGTGGAATATGGTGGAAAGGGGCACCGCACACGGCTAAGGAACGATCATGAAGATCAACTTGTTTGTCATGGGGTGCCCCCTTGCCCCCGTATATAAAGAAGGGAGAGGGGAGGTGCTGCCGGCCCTAGGGGTGCGCCTGGAGGAGTCCTACTCCCACCGGGAGTAGGACTCCCCCCTCTTGCCTTGTTGGAGAAGGAAAGGGGAAGGGGGAAAGAGGAAAGGGGGGCGCCCCCCCCTTCCTTGTCCTATTCGGACTAGGGGGGAGGGGGCGCATGGCCTGCCCTGGCCGGCCCTCCTCTTCTCCCTTAGGGCCCAGGTAGGCCCATTAACCCCCGGGGGGGTCCAGTAACCCCCTATATTCCGGTAAATTCTCGATTTCACCCGGAACATTTCTGATATCCAAATATAGGCTTCCAATATATCAATCTTTATGTCTCGACCATTTCGAGACTCCTCGTCATATCCGTGATCACATCCGAGACTCCGAACAACCTTCGGTACATCAAAACACAAAAACCTTAATTACGATCGTCACCGAACTTTAAGCGTGCGGACCCTACGGGTTCGAGAAGTATGTAGACATGACCGAGACACGTCTCCGGTCAATAAACAATAGCGGAACCTGGATGCTCATATTGGTAGCATTCTATGGTGTTGTGCTTGAAGGACCTAGTGGTTCTGTTGCGACAGTAACAGAATACATCAAGGATGGTTCCCTTCGACAAGTTCTGCAAGGAAAGGGGAAGTAAGTTTCAAACACACCAACACTCAATTAGTTCAGACATCAATTTCATCTTGGATTTTTTTTGTCTGTAGGATGAATTAGCATAGACGGCTGCTTGTGGCAATGGCCATTGCAATCTCTATGGAATATCTGCACGCAAAAAAATCGTGCACTTTGATTTGAAGAGTGACAACCTTCTGCTCAATCTGAGAGACCCATTGTTAGGGATCGTTGCAGAAATTAAAATTTTCTACGCATCACCAAGATCAATCTATGGAGAGACTAGCAACGAGAGAGAGGGGAGTGTATCTTCATAACCTTGAAGATCGCAAAACGGAAGCTTTACAAGAACGCGGATGAGGGAGTCGTACTCGTGGCGATTTAGATCGCGGTTGATTCCGATCCAAGTGCCGAACAATGACAGCTCCGCCTTCAACACGCATGCAGCCCGATGGCGCCTCCCACGCCTTGATCCAGCAAGGAGAGAGGGAGAGGTTGGGGAAGACAACTCCAGCAGCAGCACGACGGCATGGTGGTGTTGGAGCAGCGTGGTACTCCGGCAGGGCTTCGCCAAGCATTGCGGGAGGAGGAGGAGGTGTTGGGGAGGGGGAGGGCTGCGCCTTGGATGTGGTGCGGCTGCCCTCCCACCTCCCCTCTATTTATAGGGGCAAGGGAGAGGGAGGCCGGCCCCCTCCAGATGGATCTAGAGGGGGGCAGCGGCCAAGGGGGGGATGCTTGCCCCCCAAGTCAAGGGGGGCGCCCCCTTTAGGGTTCCCCCAAACCCTAGGCGCATGTGCCCTAGGGGGTTTCACGCTCGGCCCACCTAGGGGCTGGTCCCCCTCCATATTCAGCCCATATGGCCCTCCGGGGCAGGTGGACCCTCTCGGTGGACCCCTGAAACCCTTTCGGTGGTCCCGGTACAATACTGATAAACCCCCGAACACTTCCGGCGACCGAATAAGGACTTCCAATATATAAATCTTTGTCTCCGGACCATTCCGAAACTCCTCGTTATGTCTGAGATCTCATCCGGGACTCCGAACAACATTCGGTAACCACTTACAGACTTTCCCTATAACCCTAGCATCATCGAACCTTAAGTGTGTAGACCCTACGGGTTCGGGAATCATGCACACATGACCGAGACATCTCTCCAGCCAATAACCAACAGCGGGATCTGGATACCCATGTTGGCTCCCACATGTTCAACGATGATCTCATCGGATGAACCATGATGTCGTGGATTCAATCAATCCCGTATAAAATTCCCTTTGTCAATCGGTATGTTACTTGCCCGAGATTCGATCATCGGTATCCCATACCTCATTCAATCTCGTTATCGGCAAGTCACTTTACTCGTTCTGTAACACATTGATGAACCACAAGTATAGGGGATCTATCATAGTCCTTTCGATAAGTAAGAGTGTCGAACCCAACAAGGAGCAGAAGGAAATGATAAGCGGTTTTCAGCAAGGTATTCTCTGCAAGCACTGAAATTATAGGTACCAGATAGTTTTGTGATAAGGTAATTTGTAACGAGAAACAAATGACAAAAGTAAATAAAGTGCAGCAAGGTGGCCCAATCCTTTTTGTAGCAAAGGACAAGCCTAGCCAAACTCTTATATAGGGAAAAGCGCTCCCGAGGACACATGGGAATTATCGTCAAGCTAGGTTTTATCACGATCATATGATTCGCGTTCGGTACTTTGATAATTTGATATGTGGGTGGACCGGTGCTTGGGTACTGCCCTTACTTGGACAAGTATCCCACTTATGATTAACCTCTATTGCAAGCATCCGCAACTACAACAAAAGTATTAAGGCAAACCTAACCATAGCATGAAACATGTGGATCCAAATTAACCCCTTACGAAGCAACGCATAAACTAGGGTTTAAGCTTCTGTCACTCTAGCAACCCATCATCTACTTAATACTTCTCAATGCCTTCCTCTAGGCCCAAATAATGGTGAAGTGTCATGTAGTCGACGTTCACATAACACCACTAGAGGAGAGACAACATACATCTCATCAAAATATCGAAAGAATACCAAATTCACATGACTACTAATAGCAAGACTTCTCCCATGTCCTCAGGAACAAACGTAACTACTCACAAAGCATATCCATGTTCATAATCATAGGGGTATTAATATGCATATAGGATTGATACGTCTCCAACGTATCTATAATTTTTGATTGCTCCATGCTATCTTATCTACTATTTTGGACATTATTGGGCTTTATTATCCACTTTTATATTATTTTTGGGACTAACCTATTAACCGGAGGCCCAGCCTAGAATTGCTGGTTTTTGCCCGTTTTAGGGTTTCAAAAAAAGGATTATCAAACGGAGTCCAAACAGAATGAAACCTTCGGGAACGTGATTTTCTCAACGAACAAGACCACGGAGACTTGGACCCTACATCAAGAAAGAAAAGAGGAGGCCACGAGGTAGGGGGCGCGCCTACCCCCCCCCCCCCCGACGCGCCCTCCACCCTCGTGGGCCCCATGTTGCTCCACCGACGTACTCCTTCCTCCTATATATACCTACGTACCCCCAAACGATCAGATACGGAGCCAAAACCCTAATTCCACCGCTGCAACTTTCTGTATCCACGAGATCCCATCTTGGGGCCTGTTCCGGAGCTCCGCCGGAGGGGGCATCGATCATGGAGGGCTTCTACATCAACACCATAGCCCCTTTGATGAAGTGCGAGTAGTTTACCTCAGACCTACGGGTCCATAGTTAGTAGCTAGATGGCTTCTTCTCTCTTTTTGGATCTCAATACAATGTTCTCCCCCTCTCTTGTGGAGAACTATTCGATGTAATCTCCTTTTTGCGGTGTGTTCGTTGAGACCGATGAATTGTGGGTTTATGATCAAGTCTATCTATGAATAATATTTGAATCTTCTCTGAATTCTTTTATGTATGATTGGTTATCTTTGCAAGTCTCTTCGAAATATCAGTTTGGTTTGGCCTACTAGATTGATCTTTCTTGCAATGGGAGAAGTGCTTAGTTTTGGGTTCAATCTTGCGGTGTCCTTTCCCAGTGACAGTAGGGGCAGCAAGGCACACATTGTATTGTTGCCATCGAGGATAACAAGATGGGGTTTTCTTCATATTGCATGAGTCTATCCCTCTACATCATGTCATCTTGCTTAAGGCGTTACTCTGTTTTTAACTTAATACTCTAGATGCATGCTGGATAGCGGTCGATGAGTGGAGTAATAGTAGTAGATGCAGGCAAGAGTCGGTCTACTTGTCTCGGACGTGATGCCTATATACATGATCATACCTAGATATTCTCATAACTATGCTCAATTCTGTCACTTGCTCAACAGTAATTTGTTCACCCACCGTAGAATACTTATGCTCTCGAGAGAAGCCACTAGTGAAACCTATGGCCCCCGGGTCTATCTTTATCATATTAATCTCCTACTACTTAGTTATTTCCTTTGCTATTTACTTTGCCTTTATTTTACTTTGCATCTTTATCATAAAAATACAAAAAATATTATCTTATCATATCTATCAAATCTCACTCTTGTAAGTGGCCTTATAGGGATTGACAACCCCTATTTGCATTGGTTGCGAGGATTTATTTGTTTTGTGCAGGTACGAGGGACTCAGGCGTAGCCTCCTACTGGATTGATACCTTGGTTCTCTAAAACTGAGGGAAATACTTACGCTACTTTGTTGCATCATCCCTTCCTCTTCGGGGAAAACCAACGCAGTGCTCAAGAGGTAGCAAGAAGGATTTCTGGCGCCGTTGCTGGGGAGGTCTACGCAAAAGTCAACATACCAAGTACACATCACATACCCTTATCTAATGCATTACATTATTTGCCATTTGCCTCTCGTTTCCCTCTCCCCTACTTCACCCTTGCCATTTTATTCGCCCTCTCTCTCTCTCTATCCTCCCTCTCTTTCTCTATTTGCCTCTTTTTTCCGCTTGCTTTTTGTTTGCTTGCTTGTCACGATGGCTTAAGATAATACTAAATTGTGTGACTTCACCAATACCAACAACAATGATTTTATTAGCACTCAGATTGCTCCTCTTACCGATGCTGAATCTTGTGAAATTAATACTGCTTTGCTGATCTTGTCATGAAAGGTCCGTTTTCCGGCCTTCCTAGTGAAGATGCCACTACCCATCTAAATAGCTTCATTGATTTGTGTGACATGCAAAAGAAGAAAGATGTGGATAATGATATTGTTAAATTGAAGCTATTTCCTTTTTCGCTTAGAGAGTGTGCTAAAGCTTGGTTTTCGTCTTTGCCTAAAAATAGTATTGATTCATGGAATAAGTGCAAAGATGATTTTATCTCTAAGTATTTTCCTCCCGCTAAGATCATCTCTCTTAGAAACGATATTATGAATTTTAAGCAACTTGATCATGAACATGTTGCACAAGCTTGGGAGAGAATGAAATTAATGATACGTAATTGACCTACTCATGGTTTAAATTTGTGGATGATTGTTCAGAATTTTTATGCCGGATTGAATTTTGCTTCTAGAAATCTTTTAGATTCGGCCGCGGGAGGCACTTTATGGAAATCATTTTAGGAGAAGCTACTAAACTCCTAGATAATATTATGGTTAATTATTCTTAATGTCACACTGAAAGATCTACTAATAAAAAGGTGCATGCGATAGAAGAAATTAATATTTTGAGTGGAAAGATGGATGAACTTATGAAATTATTTGCTAATAAGAGTGTTTCTTCTGATCCTAATGATATGCCCTTGTCTACTTTGATTGAGAATAATAATGAATCTATGGATGTGAATTTTGTTGGTAGGAACAATTTTGGTTACAACGCGTATAGAGGAAATTTTAGTCCTAGGCCTTATCCTAGTAATCCCTCTAATAATTATGGTAATTCCTACAACAATTCTTATGGAAATTATAATAAGATTCCCTCTGATTTTGAATCTAATATTAAAGAATTTATTACTTCGCAAAAGAATTTTAATGCTTTGATTGAAGAAAAATTGCTTAAGATTGATGATTTGGCTAGGAATGTTGATAGAATTGCTCTTGATGTTGATTCTTTGAAACTTAGATCTATTCCACCTAAGCATGATATCAATGAGTCTCTCAAAGCCATGAGAATTTCCATTGATGAGTGCAAAGAAAGAACCGCTAGGATGCGTGCTAAGAAATATGCCTTTATAAGAGCGTGTTCTTCTAGTTCCTCTGAAAATAAAGATGAAGATCTAAAAGTTATTGATGTGTCCCCTATTGAATCTTTGTTTTGAAATATGAATCTTCATAATGATGGGACTGAATATGATCCACCTTTACCTAGAAGGCGTTCCAAGAATTCGGAATTTGTTGATCTTGATGCTAAAATTGATAAAAGTCGGATTGAAGAAATTAAAACCCTAGATGTTGCTAAACCCACTATTATGGATTTCAAGGAATTTAACTATGAAAATTGCTCTTTGATTGATTGTATTTCCTTGTTGCAATCCGTGCTAAATTCTCCTCACGCTTATAGTCAAAATAAAGCATTTTCTAAACATATCGTTGATGCCTTGATGCAATCTTATGAAGAAAAACTTGAATTGGAAGTTTCTATCCCTAGAAAACTTTATGATGAGTGGGAACCAACTATTAAAATTAAAATTAAAGATCATGAATGCTATGCTTTATGTGATTTGGGTGCTAGTGTTTCCACGATTCCAAAGACTTTGTGTGATTTGTTAGGTTTCCATGATTTTGATGATTGCTCTCTAAACTTGCACCTTGTGGATTCCACTATTAAGAAACCTATGGGCAGAATTAATGATATTCTTATTGTTGCAAATAGGAATTATGTGCTCGTAGATTTTATTGTTCTTGACATAGATTGCAATCCTTCATGTCCTATTATTCTGGGTAGACCTTTCCTTAGAACAATTGGTGCAATTATTGATATGAAGGAAGGAAATATTAGATTCCAATTTCCATTAAAGAAAGGCATGGAACACTTTCCTATAAAGAAAATTAAATTAGCTTATGAATCTATTATGAGAGCCACTTATGGATTGCCTACCAAAGATGGCAATACCTAGATCTATTCTTGCTTGTTATGCCTAGCTAGGGGCGTTAAACGATAGCGCTTGTTGGGAGGCAACCCAATTTTATTTTTATTCCTTGCTTTTTGCTCCTGTTTAGTAATAAATAATTTATCTAGCCTCTGTTTTGGTTGTGTTTTTTTGTGTTTAATTAGTGTTTGTGCCAAGTAGAACCGTTGGGAAGACTTGGGGAAAGTCTTGTTGAACTTGCTGTAAAAAACAGAAACTTTAGCGCTCGCGAGAACTGCTGTCATTTTTATTTGGAACGTGATATTTAGTTAATTCTTTTTGCAGATGATTAATAGATAAATTCCTCACGTCCAGAAATTTATTTTAGAATTTTTGGGGTTCCAGATCTTGCGCTAGCTACATATTACTACAGACTATTCTGTTTTTGACATATTCTATTTTCCGTGTGTTGTTTGCTTATTTTGATGAATCTATGGCTAGTAAAATAGTTTATAAACCATAGAGAAGTTGGAATACAGTATGTATAACACCAATATAAATAAATAATGAGTTCATTACAGTACCTTGAAGTGGTCTTTTATTTTCTTTCGCTAACGGTGCTCATGAGATTTTCTACTTTAAGTTTTGTGTTGTGAAGTTTTCAAGTTTTGGGTAAAGATTTGATGGATTATGGAGCAAGGAGTGGCAAGAGCCTAAGCTTGGGGATGCCCATTGTCGTGGTTCTAAGTCTGACAGTAATGTAGGGGGGTAGGTATGGAGAGGCAAGATCTTAGCTATGGAGAAGTTGTAAGCACACGAGGTTTACGAGTTCAGACCCTTCTTGGAGGAAGTAATAGCCCTACGTCTCGGAGCCCGGAGGCGGTCGACTAGATTATGCGTGTATGAATTACAGGGGTGCGAACCCTTTACACTGAGGAGGGGGGTGGCTTATATAGAGTTCGCCGGACCCCTCCGGCCCTCAGTTGTGCAGGGTTTTAAATACATTAAGGTCGGGCGTTACTGGTAACGCCTCTAATAAAGTGCTATGATGACCATAAAAGCTACTTAATAACCGACCGTTAGCATGCGGAGTGCCTTTAGGTCTCCTGGCCATCGAGTGGTTGGATCTTGGTCGAGTGATTGCTTCTTGGTCGAGTGTCTTCGAGTCTGCCGAGTGGAACACCTCCAAGTCGATTGAAAGGTGATTTCTTCTTGAGATGTCCTTGGGTAGGGCAGCTGGGACAGGTCCATGACCCTACCCTAGGTACATAGCTTCATCATTAGCCCCCGAATGGATCGAGTTTTGAGTGGGGAAGGAGTTGAGAACTTCTCCGACTCATTCTTCATGCCATGATCATATCTTGTTTCGGATCAATGAACCCGAGTGATGAGAGCAACTTCCTTTTCAATCGCCTTGATCCATTCTTAGTATTTTGTCGAGTGAGTTTCTTTACTTGAAAGGCTCCGAGTGACGGCGTGGAGGAGATCTTCGGTCTGACAAGTTGTTCTGCTGCCCGCAGATTTTGCGGGATCCGAATTTTGGGAAGCGCGCGAGACGGGGGAGGCCGCAGTAATCGGATGGGATAGGGCGGAGCCGCCTCGATCCCCGCGCCACCTTTTTCGCCATGTATCGCGCGCGTGATTGTTACGGGATTTGACAGGACCGCCCGGGCCTACCAGTCAGCCACTTGGAAGCGACCTCATATAAGGCGTCAGACCGGGGTCTCTTGAACAATGCGTTCCCATTCTCTCCTCTCCTCTTCAGGCTTCTTCGTCGCACTCGCTCTCGCCCCAGCGCCACCGCTCCATACGCGTCTCGCCGGTGACGATGGGGAAGGAGAAGACGGCGGCTCTGGAGCGGGCGAAGAAGGTGACGGCAAAGGCGAAGGGGAAGGCGACCAGTTGGGGTGGATCTTCCTCGTGAGCTGGCCTGCCGAAGGGCTGGATCCAGGGCGACTGGATCCGCTCGATGATCACCCAAGAAGACCTCGACGATCTAGCCGAAGGAGGGCTGATCCCCCATGGATCGGCGCGGCTTCTGGGGAAGGAATCTGAGCCGCAACCTCGGGAGGGTGAGCGCGTTCTCCTTGCCACCCACATTGACCGTGGATTTTCCTTGCCTCCTCACCCTTTCTTTCGGGGATTTCTGAATTTCTTTGGGGCACAACTCCACCACTTCACTCCCAACACAATCGTGTATCTCGCTGCTTTCGTGTCTTTGTGTGAGAATTTCCTGGGTTGTCGGCCTCACTGGGGTCTTTTCAAGCACATTTTCACCTGTCTTTCCCAGACGGTGAAAAAGGCCAGTCCGAGTGACGAGAGAACACAAGTGATTCAGATGTGTGGGGGTCTTGGTGTTCAGATGAGAGGAAAAAGTTCCTTTCCAGCCATGATTCTTCCCGACTCGGTTCGCGGATGGCAGTCGACCTGGTTTTACTGCAAAGACCAGTCGACGCCAGGACAGTCGACTGGCCTCCCTCTTTTTACCATGGACCGAGTGAGGAAACCCTCCTCTTTGAAGGTGCTCCCTGAGGAGAAGGCGCAGGTTAGGGTGCTGGTCGAACGAGTGGTCCAGCTTATCCGTGACGGGGTCACCGGTATGGATCTCTTGGAGGTTTTCCTTCAGCGGCGCATCCAGCCTCTTCAAGCCCGAGACTATCCGATGTGGATGTATTTGGGTCTTGACGACTCCACTCGGATTCACCCGGAGGAGGTCGATGACGACACACTGGAGAAGTGGCTGTCGGGCATGACCGGAAACAAGGACAACCCCAGGGGAGCCAGGAGAGTTCCTCCATTCGACCAGTCCCATGTGCCAGAGAAGGTCCGATTCTGAGCTTTGATTGTAATCTGAATTCACTCGCGCAACTGTCCATATTGTGTCGACTGACTTTATTCTTCCTGCTTTCTTTCAGGCCCTTATCGAAATGTATTCAATGCCCAATGGAGAGCAAGAGCAAGATCTGGAAGGAGAGGCGAGCGGCGGTGACAGTGGCGAATGGACTTCTGACGGTGAAGGGGACGAAGAAAGCGATGACCCAAGTGACGAAGAAGAAGTCGAGTCGCCTCCTCGCAGGGAGAGGCGATCCAAGCTTGACCAAGAACGACCGAGCGCCCGTGAAAAGGCGACTGCTCAGGCTGGTCAGTCTTCAAAGCGTCCTCGGACCTCTTCACCAACCCCGACCGAAAAAGCGTCAAAGCATCCCAAAGTTGCAGAGCCGAAGCCTCGAAAGGCATTGCCGAAGATTAAGATTGACATCCCCGTCGCTTCTGCGTGAGTGTCTCCCTTTGTATTCACTCGACGCCCTGTGCTGTTTATTTTTTCTTGATTTAACCGGACGAACTTTGGAACTGGCAGCGCTGCTACTTCCGAGACCTCAGCTTACAGGGACGATGATGAGGTAATGGAGGATGTGGTCACTTCCAATCTGGGTATGATTTCTGCCATTCTGTCTTTATTTGGTCGACTCAACTGCAATGTGTACCATTGGGTGATGTGATTTTGGCGATTGAACTTTGAACAACTCCTAACATTATTGACCTCCCCGATGATGATGATGAAGAGCTCGAGAGGCCTTTGATGAGGAAAAATAGGCAAGCTCCTACAAGCAAGGTGTCACAGTCGACGCCGAGGGCGGAACCAGTCGTTCAGGACGCTGGTGATGCCAATCAGGGTTCTGTTACCTTCGCCGTGCCATTGTCGAGTGCCTTGCCTTCTTCGTCGAATGCTCAGGCCCCTGTCGACCCACCTTCAATTTTTGCGACCCATCATGTCCCAGAGGACGAAGTGAATGCTGCCAAGGAAGCCATACGCTAGGCGGGCATTATGATGGAGAAGATGAAGACGGTGCAGGACGCCAGTCAGGCCGCCTACGACGCCAGCTCGGCTCTCCAAAGCAACATTCAGGTTAGTTGGTTGCCGCTTGTTCTGTTAGGATATGCTATTTGAAGTCTCTCTTTCCGAAAATCTTTGCATCTGTACACCCACTGGGTGCGTCGATTGAATTTTTGAACTAGTGGGGGCACGCTGAGTGCACCCACTGGGTGTAGTCCCCGAGACTACGGTGGACTGCGGGCAGTCGACTGTAGTCTTTGTATTTTGATTCTTTCGCTCGCTGTGGTTTGGCCGCGTCGAGTGTAAACCGAACTGGTAGTTTGTCTCTTCTGCTCGGTCTGGTCGAGTGGGATCAGAACCGGTGGGGGCACGCAAAGTGCACCCACTGGGTGTAGTCCCCGAGACCGCGGTCAGCTGCTGGCAGTCGACTGTGGTCTGAGTTCTATGGTCTGAGTTCTTCTTTCTCTCCCTTTTTTACTCCCTGCACTCGACTCCGGCGGGCCGGTCGAGTGGGATCATAACCGGTGGGGGCACGCAAAGTGCACCCACTGGGTGTAGTCCCCGAGACTATGGTGGACTGCGGGTAGTCGACCGTAGTCCTAGTATTTATTGTCTTTGTCGTTTTTCGCTGTAAAATAACTTCTCCTCCCTGATTGCAGAAATCTTGTGATCTTGGAGCTCGCTTTGCTGACTTGGAGAAACAGCAGATCCAGCTGAACCTTGACTCGGAATTGGCCAAGACAGAGCTGCAGAAGGCCAAGGATGACGCCAATGGTAAGACGAGTTTGTCGACTGGTTTGTCTTAGGCTTGAGTACCCTTCTGCTCTTTTTGAATCAAGCACCATTTCTTTGTAGAGAAACTGAGAGAAGCTCTGGAGAAGAAGGATCAGGATTTGGCTGCTGCTCAAAAGGAAGCTGACGACAGAACCGCTCTGGCTGAACAGAAACTGGCTTCGGTCGGCCAGTTGGAAGAAGAGAACACCAAGATGAAATCTACTCTGAACAAAGCCAACAAGGAGTGCACACGCTTGAAGAAGGACAATCTCACCCTGTACGAGAAGATGGAAGGCATCGCTCGCAGGAGGGACGATCCGGAGAGCTATCTGAGGAGCCTTGCCAAGAAGTTGTTCATCAAGCTTGAAGGTACACATTTTGTTCCGACTGATTTTTTTTTGTGTCGACTCAGCGTACGAAAATTGACTTATCCCTGGATCGTGAATGCAGAGCTTTGCCAGAACTTCGAGGAGGAGACTGGGCGGATTGAGCCAGGTTTGGACCCAATCAATTCTCCCGTGAAAGATGAAACTGCCATGAATCTGCTCCGACTGGAATCCCGCATTGACGGTGTTGTGGACTACTTGGCTCGACTGAAGGTCGCCACGTCACGGATCGACCCGGCACTTTGGCCAGAGGCCACGCTCCGGAATGATCTTGAGTCCCAGATGACTCGACTTAACGAGATCCCTGATCGAGTGCAGGAGTGGAAGAAATCTTCTGCCCGGTGCGGTGCTGATGTGGTTCGTGTCCACTACAAGGAGGTGCGCCAAGATAAGCTGGCAGCAATCAAGGTCGCCAACACCCAGAAGCATGACTTCCGATCTTTTATGGAGACTTTCATTGCTGCAGCCACTCGGATCGCCGATGGCGTCGACCTGGACAAGTTCGTCGAGCCTGCCAGTCCTCCTCCTGTAGAGTGAACAAACTTTTATGCCCCACCTTAAATTTGCCTCGGAATGCCGAGTGGTTTTTGTAACCGTTAAACTCTTTCGGGCTGAATGCCCGAGCACTTCGATCTGTGGTCCGGAACCTTTAGGATTTATCTGAACTTGGTTTATCGTTGATTATCTTCATGAATCCTCCGTCGAGTGGAACTTGTTCTTCACTCGAGACAACTTTTGTATTTGTGGCGCAGCTCCGAAGGAGAAGGTAGCAGTCGACCTGCACCTCGTCGTCCTTGCGGGTCGGCGATGGAGCGCACGTTGTATTTGTGGCGAAGCTCCCAAGGAGAAGGTGGCAGTCGACCTGCACCTCGTCGTCCTTGCAGAGTGGGATGGAGCGCATGTTATATTTGTGGCGAAGCTCCCAAGGAGAAGGTAGCAGTCGACCTGCACCTCGTCGTCCTTGCAGAGTGGGATGGAGCGCACGATGTATTTGTGGCGAAGCTCCCAAGGAGAAGGTGGCAGTCGACCTGCACCTCGTCGTCCTTGAGGATTGAGACGTGTTTCGTACTTAGGCGAGTACTGGACTGCAGCTAAGCCCCCGAGTGGGAGGCTGGCCCACCACTCGGTAGGATTTTCAAATACTTAGGCGAGTACTGGACTGCAGCTAAGCCCCCGAGTGGGAGGGTCGCTCACCACTCGGTAGGATTTTCGAATACTTAGGCGAGTACTGGACTGCAGCTAAGCCCCCGAGTGGGAGGGTCGCTCACCACTCGGTAGGATTTTTCAAATACTTAGGCGAGTACTGGACTGCAGCTAAGCCCCCGAGTGGGAGGGTCGCTCACCACTCGATAGGATTTTTCAAATACTTAGGCGAGTACTGGACTGCAGCTAAGCCCCCGAGTGGGAGGGTCGCTCACCACTCGATAGGATTTTTCAAATACTTAGGCGAGTACTGGACTGCAGCTAAGCCCCCGAGTGGGAGGGTCGCTCACCACTCAGTAGGATTTTCAAATACTTAGGCGAGTGCGGGACTGCAGCTAAGCCCCCGAGTGGGAGGGTCACTCACCACTCGGTAGGATTTTTCAAATACTTAGGCGAGTACTGGACTGCAGCTAAGCCCCCGAGTGGGAGGCTGGCTCACCACTCGGTAGGATTTTTCAAATACTTAGGCGAGTGCCGGACTGCAGCTAAGCCCCCGAGTGGGAGGGTCGCTCACCACTCGGTAGGATTTTTCAAATACTTAGGCGAGTACTGGACCGCAGCTAAGCCCCCAAGTGGGAGGGTCGCTCACCACTCGGTAGGTTTTTCAAATACTTAGGCGAGTACTGGACTGCAGCTAAGCCCCCGAGTGGGAGGCTGGCTCACCACTCGGTAGGATTTTCGAATACTTAGGCGAGTACTGGACTGGAGCTAAGCCCCCGAGTGGGAGGCTGACTCACCACTCGATAGGATTTTCAAATACTTAGGCGAGTACTGGACTGCAGCTAAGAC
Source organism: Triticum urartu (assembly GCF_003073215.2). Taxonomy (NCBI): domain Eukaryota; kingdom Viridiplantae; phylum Streptophyta; class Magnoliopsida; order Poales; family Poaceae; genus Triticum; species Triticum urartu. Next base: position 83,804,070 of record NC_053027.1, read on the forward strand.
CCCGAGTGGGAGGCTGGCTCACCACTCGGTAGGATTTTCAAATACTTAGGCGAGTACTGGACTGCAGCTAAGCCCCCGAGTGGGAGGCTGGCTCACCACTCAGTAGGATTTTCAAATACTTAGGCGAAACGGGTTCGCAGCTAAGCCCCCGAGTGGGAGGCTGACTCACCACTCGGTAGGATTTTCAAATACTTAGGCGAGTACTGGACTGCAGCTAAGCCCCCGAGTGGGAGGCTGGCTCACCACTCGGTAGGATTTTCAAATACTTAGGCGAGTACTGGACTGCAGCTAAGCCCCCGAGTGGGAGCCTGGCTCACCACTCAATAGGATTTTCAAATACTTAGGCGAAACGGGTTCGCAGCTAAGCCCCCGAGTGGAAGGCTGGCTCACCACTCAGTAGAAAATTATTTTTACAAACTTAGGCGAAACGGATTCGCAGCTAAGCCACCCACTGGGGGATTTCCCACGCAAACAAAAACAATAACAATCACTGGGAAAATTATAACGCTCTTGTCTTTGATAAATAAACTACAGAAGTTTTTCTTATTACATCTCATCCGAGTGAGAATTCAAGTATAAAAGGGGCAGAGCAGCTCCGCATTCCAAGCTCGTGGCTCATCAATCTGGCGATCGACATTATAAAGGTGGTATGCTCCATTGTGGAGGACTCTGGTGACTATGAAGGGACCTTCCCAAGTAGGAGCGAGTTTGTGTGGTTTCTGTTGATCCACTCGGAGGACCAAGTCTCCTTCTCGGAAGGCTCGACTCTTCACATTTCTGGCATGGAATCGACGCAAGTCTTGCTGATAGATGGTCGATCGGATCATGGCCATTTCTCTTTCTTCTTCCAGGAGGTCGACTGCGTCCTGCCGGGCTTGTTCTGCTTCATCTTCAGAGTAGAGCTCGACTCGGGGTGCATTGTGAAGCAGGTCACTCGGCAAAACTGCTTTGGCCCCGTAGACCAGAAAGAATGGGGTTCTTCCAGTCGATCGGTTCGGGGTTGTCCTCAATCCCCAAAGAACTGATGGAAGCTCGTCGACCCATGCACCTGCCGCGTGCTTGAGATCGCGCATCAATCGAGGTTTCAGTCCTTTGAGAATTAAGCCGTTTGCTCTTTCCACTTGTCCATTCGACTGGGGGTGGGCGACCGAAGCGTAGTCGACTCGTGTGCCCTGAGAGGTGCAAAAGGCCCTGAATTTGTCGGAATCGAAGTTTGACCCATTGTCAGTGATGATGCTGTGCAGAACTCCATATCTGAATATCAACTCTCTGATGAAACTGATAGCAGTGCAAGCATTAAGATTCTTGATAGGCTTAGCTTCAATCCATTTGGTGAACTTGTCGGCTGCTACTAGCACATGAGTGAAGCCGCTCCTGCCCGTTCTCAGTGGTCCAACCATGTCCAGCTCCCAAACAATGAAGGGCCGGACGAGTGGAATGGTTTTCAGGGCTGACGCGGGCTTGTGCGACATATTGGAGTAATACTGACATCCTTCACATTTGTCGACTATCTCTTTCGCCATTTCATTCGCTCTTGGCTAGTAGAATCCCGCTCGGTATGCTTTAGCCACAATGGTCCGAGAGGACGCATGATGACCACAGGTCCCCGAGTGGATATCATCAAGGATCATCTGACCTTCTTCTGGTGTTATACACTTCTAACTGACCCCAGTCGCGCTTTCTTTATACAACTGTCCCTTTATGACTATAAAGGCCTTGGATCGACGGACGATCTGTCGAGCCTCTTCTTCGTCCTCTGGGAGTTCTTTCCTTAGGATGTACGCGATGTACGGTATTGTCCAGTCGGGAGTGATGACCAAGACTTCCATGACCAGGTCGACCACAGCTGGAACTTCAACTTCAGTCGGATCCATGGCACTTTTTGGCTGCGGGGCTTCTTCAGTGAAGGGATCCTCCTGAACTGATGGTGTGTGGATGTGTTCCAAAAACACATTGCTGGGAATGGCTTCTCTTTTGGAACCTATTTTCGCCAAATCATCGGCTGCTTGATTTTTCAGTCGGGGTATGTGATGAAGTTCTAACCCCTCGAATTTCTTCTCCAGCTTTCTCACTGCATTGCAATAACTAGTCATGGCTGGACTCCTGACGTCCCACTCCTTCATCACCTGATTAACCACCAAATCTGAGTCGCCATAGACCATGAGGCGACGGACGCCGAGTGAAATGGCCATGCGCAACCCATATAAAAGTGCTTCATATTCTACCTCGTTATTGGAGGAATCAAAGTGGATTTGAAGAACATATCTGAGCTTATCTCCTCGGGGGGAGACCAACACCACCCCGGCACCGGAACCATTCAGCATTTTGGAACCGTCGAAGAACATGGTCCAATGCTCCGAGTGAACCTGAGTCGGCAGTTGCTGTTCAATCCACTCGGCGATGAAATCTGCTATTGCCTGGGACTTGATAGCTTTCTTTGTCTCAAACTTGATATCTAGAGGAAGGAGTTCAATCGCCCATTTTGCCACTCGACCAGTTGCATCTCTGTTATGCAGGATCTCTGACAATGGAGCATCGCTGACGACTGTAATGGAATGATCAGAGAAGTAGTGAGCAACCTTCTTTGTGGTCATATAAATCCCATATACAAGCTTCTGATAATGAGGATATCTTTGCTTCGATGGGGTCAAAACTTCAGAAATATAATATACAAGGCTCCTTGCTGATTGGGGCAGCAAGCACCGGCTGGGTGGAGAGCAGAGCTTTGAGCTCTGCAAACGTTGCATCAGCTTCAGGAGTCCACTCGAACTTGTCGGACTTCTTCATCAATTGGTAAAGAGGTAATGCCTTTTCACCGAGATGAGATATGAATCAACTTAAAGCGGCCAAGCAACCAGTAAGCTTCTGGACGTCGTGCACTCGCACAGGATTTTTCATTCGGAGTATAGTACCGACTTTTTCTGGATTGGCGTCGATTCCCCGTTCGGAAACGAGAAAACAGAGTAACTTTCCGCCAGGAACTCCAAATGTGCACTTTGATGGATTAAGCTTGATATCATACCTCCTGAGGTTGGCAAAGGTTTCAGCAAGGTCAGTCAGCAGGTCGGAACCCTTCCGTAACTTGACCACAATATCATCCATGTATGCTTCCACATTCCGACTGATTTGAGTGAGCAAACACTTCTGAATCATCCTCATGAATGTGGCTCCGGCATTCTTGAGGCCGAACGGCATGGTAACATAACAGAAGCACCCGAATGGAGTGATGAAAGCTGTTTTGATCTCGTCAGGTCCATACAGACGGATCTGATGGTACCCGGAATAGGCGTCTAAAAAAGACAGTCGCTCACATCCCGCAGTCGAGTCGACTATCTGGTCGATGCGGGGAGAGGAAAATGATCTTTCGGGATATGTTTAAAGTCAATGCACATGCGAAGTGACTTGTCCTTCTTGGGGACCATGACAACGTTGGCGAGCCACTCGGAGTGGTAGATCTCTCGGATGAACTCTGCTGCTAAGAGCCGAGCCACCTCCTCGCCAATAGCCTTTCTCTCCTGGACGGCGGACCGTCGAAGATGTTCTTTGACAGGTTTTACTTTTGAGTCGACTCTTAGGTGGTGCTCAACCAGCTCCCTGGGAACACCCGGCATGTCAGAAGGCTTCCATGCGAAAATGTCCCAGTTCTCACGGAGGAACTGGATGAGCGCTTCTTCCTATTTGGAGTCGAGTGTTGTTGAGATATGAGTCGGAGCAGCACTGGGATCGGTCGGGTGGATGTGAGCCGGTTTCGTTTCGCCAGACGACTGAAAAGCTGATTCTGTAGCGGGCTTCTTGGCTCGCAACAAATCACTCGGGTCTGCAGTCTTCTGGTATTCCTGCAGCTCCACCACTACCATTTGAGCATCAGCGATCTTTGAACCTTTCTGAAAACACTCTTCTGCTTTCTTCCGATTGCCTGTAACAGTGATCACACCTTTGGGGCCAGGCATCTTTAATTTGAGATACACATAACATGGTCGAGCCATGAAGCGTGCATAAGCCGGCCTGCCCAAAATAGCATGATACGCACTCTGGAAATCTACAACTTCAAACGTCAACTTTTCTTTGCGGTAATTCTAGGAATCACCGAAAACCACATCAAGAGCAATCTGGCCGAGTGACTCAGCCTTCTTTCCAGGAATGACTCCATGAAAACTCATGTTGCTGGCACTGAGTCTGGACATCGGAATGCCCATCCCTTTCAACGTCTCAGCATACAGTATGTTCAAACCACTGCCACCATCCATCAAGACTTTGGTCAGTCGAGTGCCTTCAACAACTGGGTCGACCACCAAAGCTTGCCTCCAGGGGTGGCAATGTGCGTTGGGTGATCGGGCTGGTCGAATGTGATGGAAGTCTGAGACCACTTCAGATAACTGGGTGTTGCCGGAGCAACCATATTCACCTCACGGTTGATAACTTCCAGTCGACTTTTGCTTTCAACATCAGCAAAAATCATCAGGGTGGAATTGACCTGGGGGTACCCATCATCGCTGTCTTCCTTGTCCTCGACTTTGTCTGACTCCTTTTCCTTATCTTTGGGCTGCTTGCCCTGGAACTGCTGGATCAAGAGCCGACACTGTCGAGTGGTATGTTTCGGGTAAATGAACTTACCCTCTTCATCTTTCTTGGTGTGGATGTGACATGGCAAATCCAACACATCATTTCCGTCTTGGTCTTTAACTTTCTTGGGGTTCCAAGGTCCTTTGGGTTTCCCCTTAAACTTTCCTTGAGTTACAGCCAACGCTTCCCCAGGAGCAGTTGGCTCGGCTTTCCGCTTCTGTTTCCGATTGGAATTTCCTTCGGTTTCTTGAGCGACTGGCTTGAGCTTGCCACTCCTGAGTCGATCCTCATCTTCACCATTGGCGTACTTGGTGGCAATCTCCATCATCCGATTCAGAGACATGTCTCCGGTTCGACCGAATTTCAGATTCAGTTCTCTGTACTTGACGCCTTCTTTGAAGGAACAGACTGCTTGGTGGTCAGGCACATTCTCTACCGTGTGATGTAACGTGATCCATCTCTGGATGTAATCCCTCAAAGTTTCATTCGGCTTCTGCACGCAAGACCGCAGTTCCGTCAGCCCTGCCGGTCGCTTGCATGTTCCTTCAAATGTGGCGACAAACACTCGGGCGAGATCTTCCCAAGTGTAAATGCTACTGGGTGCTAACTGATTCAGCCACGCTCTGGCCGAGCCCTCCAACATGAGAGGCAGGTGCTTCATGGCCACTTCATCATTGCCACCGCCAATCTGGACGGCCACTCGGTAGTCTTCAAGCAAAGTATCAGGCTTGGACTCACCAGTGAACTTACTGACTCTAGTCGCCAACCTGAAGTTGGGAGGAATCTCAGCGGCCCTGATGGCTCTACTAAAGCACTCTGGCCCTGAAACATGTACTCTGCTGCTGGTAGGTGCATCTCTGTCGTGACCTTCTCGGCGAGCTCTGTTCCTGTCGACCAAACCTTGAACGAGAACGGATCTCGCATCAAAGCCTGGTTCCCTGGGGTCGACTGGAATCCTTCGCCCAACACTATGAGGGCGCCTGTCATCCTGCTGTCGAGGCACATACGACCCGCTCCTCGGGGGAGGGGTGGGCACTCGACGTCGATCGTCACGATCGAATCGGTGATCATACTGCTCACGGCTCCCGTACTGATTACGTCAGTCCCCACGTCCCTCACGCCTCGGGGGCGATCTTGGGCTATGAGCCGACTGGATTGTGTCTGTAGCAATGGATCTGCTATGAATCCTGTTCCGCGACTGAGAAACAGCAGAGTTCTGGTCTCCTACTGCCCGGAGTAACGCTCTGATCTGCAACAAGCCTCTGCTGGCCTCCGACTGGGAAGGCTGAATCGACTCTGCTATACGGGCTGCAGCTGCTAAATTCTGAATTGGAGTTCGATATACCTGTGGGGGCGGAAAGAGCTGCCGCCGACTGGATTCTGGAACCCGTTGTCGTGCACGCTCGTCGAGTGCTCGCTGGAGGTTCTCCAGTCGAGTGCGCTCGGCCAAGTTTGCCAGGCGCGCGTCCTCCAAGGCGCGAGCCTCGGGGGTTTCTCCAACAATAGGAGTGTGCAGTGCATCCATGTTTCGGCGATGAAGTTCTTCTTTCTGCAGTGACGTGAGAGGCTCGGGGAGATATTCCTCATGGGGACGCGATGGGTCGCCTCCACCCACGCCTCCGTCGGTGCGGGGAAAACCGGGAGGACTGGGCGGTCCATCGACCATCAGAACCTTCGCCGCCGGATCACTGCTGTCGCACTCAGATGCGATCTCCGCGGAGCCAGTCGAACAGGCCGTAGAGGGATTCGTCGGGCTCGGTCGCCGCGACTTGAGGGGTGGCCGACTGGCGTGCCACCGCATGTCTCACCCACCGCTGAAGTCTCGACCGACCGGAGCGCTTGCGCCGGCGGGAAACAGGAAGGGAGGACAACACAGGAACCGACCGATAGTGGGTCGACGGTTGCCGCAAGAGGACGCCGCGGACACACGCGCGAAAGTGCGTTGCCCCGCGGACAGGGAGTGTGTCCACGTCGAGCGGAGCCTCCTGAAGACAAGTGGAGTCGTCGGCGATGAACGTGAGCGCGCCGAGACGGATCTCGCGGCCCTCCACCAAAACTCCGCCAGAAACCATGATGATTTGGATCGAAAAAGATCGCAACTCCTCCAACAAATCGCTAAAACACCTGCCCCACGGTGGGCGCCAACTGTCGTGGTTCTAAGTCTGACAGTAATGTAGGGGGGTAGGTATGGAGAGGCAAGATCTTAGCTATGGAGAAGTTGTAAGCACATGAGGTTTACGAGTTCAGGCCCTTCTCGGAGGAAGTAATAGCCCTACGTCTCAGAGCCCGGAGGCGGTCGACTGGATTATGCGTGTATGAATTACAGGGGTGCGAACCCTTTACACTTAGGAGGGGGTGGCTTATATAGAGTTCGCCGGACCACTCCGGCCCTCAGTTGTGCAGGGTTTTAAATACATTAAGGTCGGGCGTTACTGGTAACGCCTCTAATAAAGTGCTATGATGACCATAAAAGCTACTTAATAACCGACCGTTAGCATGCGGAGTGCCTTTAGGTCTCCTGGCCGTTGAGTGGTTGGATCTTGGTGGAGTGATTGCTTCTTGGTCGAGTGTCTTCGAGTCTGCCGAGTGGAACACCTCCAAGTCGATTGAAAGGTGATTTCTTCTTGAGATGTCCTTGGGTAGGGCAGCTGGGACAGGTCCATGACCCTACCCTAGGTACATAGCTTCATCACCCATGGCACCGCCAAGATAATCTAAGGACACCTAAAAGCCAAAGCTTGGGGATGCCCCGGAAGGCATCCCCTCTTTCGTCTACTTCTATCGGTAACTTTACTTGGAGCTATATTTTTATTCGCCACATGATATGTGTTTTGCTTGGAGCGTCTTGTATTATTTGAGTCTTTGCTTGTTAGTTTACCACAATCATCCTTGCTGTACACACCTTTTGAGAGAGCCATACATGATTTGGAATTTGTTAGAATACTCTATGTGCTTCGCTTATATCTTTTTGAGTTATATAATTTTTCTCTAGTACTTCACTTATATATTTTAGATCACGGTGGTGGATTTGTTTTATAGAAACTATTGATCTCTCATGCTTCACTTAGATTATTTTGAGAGTCTTAATAGCATGGTAATTTGCTTAAAATCCTAATATGCTTGGTAATACTATGATAAGTTATATAAGATTAATAATAAAACTTTCTTATGAATGTGTTGAATACTATGATAAGTTTGATACTTGATAATTGTTTTGAGATATAAAGATGGTGATATTAAAGTCATGCTAGTTGAGTCGTTGTGAATTTGAGAAATACTTGTGCTGAAGTTTGTGATTCCTGTAGCATGCACGTATGGTGAACCGTTATGTGAAGAAGTCGGAGCATGATTTATTTATTGATTGTCTTCCTTATGAGTGGCGGTCAGGGACGAGCGATGGTCTTTTCCTACCAATCTATCCCCCTAGGAGCATGCACGTAATACTTTGCTTTGATAACTTGTAGATTTTTGCAATAATTATATGAGTTCTTTATGACTAATGTTGAGTCCATGGATTATACGCACTCTCACCCTTCCACTTCTGCTAGCCTCTCTAATACCGCGCACCTTTCGTCGGTATCATACACCCACCATATACCTTCCTCAAAACAGCCACCATACCTACCTATTATGGCATTTCCATAGCCATTCCGAGATATATTGCCATGCAACTTTCCACCTTTCCGTTTATTATGACACACTCCATCATTGTCATATTGCTTAGCATGATCATGTAGTTGACATCGTATTTGTGGCAAAGCCACCATTCATAATTCTTTCATACATGTCACTCATGCATCATTGCATATCCTGGTACACCGCTGGAGGCATTCACATAGAGTCATATTTTGTTCTAAGTATCGAGTTGTAAATGTTGAGTTGTAAGAAAAATAAAAGTGTGATGATCATCATTATTAGAGCATTGTCCCAGTGAGGAAAGGATGATGGAGACTATGATTCCCCCACAAGTCGGGATGAGACTCCGGATGAAAAATAAAAAAAGAGAAAGAAAAGAGGCCATAAAAAAAAGAGAAAAGGCCCAAATAAAAAAATAAAAAAATGAGAGAAAAAGCGAGAAGGGACAATGTTACTATCCTTTTACCACACTTGTGCTTCAAAGTAGCACCATGATCTTCATAGTAGAGAGTCTCACATGTTATCACTTTCATATACTAGTGGGAATCTTTCATTATAGAACTTGGCTTGTATATTCCAATGATGGGCTTCCTCCAAATGCCCTAGGTCTTCATGAGCAAGCAAGTTGGATGCACACCCACTTAGTTTCTTTTTGAGCTTTCATATACTCATAGCTCTAGTGCATCTGTTGCATGGCAATCCCTACTCACTCACATTGATATCTATTGATGGGCATCTCCATAGCCCGTTGATACGCCTAGTTGATGTGAGACTATCTTCTCCCTTTTTGTCTTCTCCACAACCACCACTCTATTCCACCTATAGTGCTGTATCCATGGCTCACGCTCATGTATTGCGTGAAGATTGAAAAGGTTTTGAGAATGTCAAAAGTATGAAACAATTGCTTGGCTTATCATCGGGGTTGTGCATGATTTAAATATTTTGTGTGGTGAAGATAGAGCATAGCCAGACCATATGATTTTGTAGGGATAACTTTCTTTAGCCATGTTATTTTGAGAAGACATAATTGCTTTGTTAGTATGCTTGAAATATTATTATTTTTATGTCAATATGAACTTTTGTCTTGAATCTTTCGGATCTGAATATTCATACCACAATTAAGAAGAATTACATTAAAATTATGCCAAGTAGCACTCCGCATCAAAAATTCTGTTTTTATCATTTACCTACTCGAGGACGAGTAGGAATTAAGCTTGGGGATGCTTGATACGTCTCCAACGTATCTATAATTTTTGATTGCTCCATGCTATATTATCTACTATTTTGGACATTATTGGGCTTTATTATCCACTTTTATATTATTTTTGGGACTAACCTATTAACCGGAGGCCCAGCCCAGAATTGTTGTTTTTTGCCTGTTTTAGGGTTTCGAAGAAAAGGAATATCAAATGGAGTCCAAACGGAATGAAACCTTCGGGGACGTGATTTTCTCAACGAACAAGACCAGGGAGACTTGGACCCTACGTCAAGAAAGAAAAGAGGAGGCCATGAGGTAGGGGGCGCGCCTACCCCCCCCCCCCCAGGCGCGCCCTCCACCCTCGTGGGCCCCCTGTTGCTCCACTGACGTACTCCTTCCTCCTATATATACCTACGTACCCCCAAACGATCAGATACGGAGCCAAAACCCCAATTCCACTGCCGCAACTTTCTGTATCCACGAGATCCCATCTTGGGGCCTATTCCGAAGCTCCGCCGGAGGGGGCATCATCACGGAGGGCTTCTACATCAACACCATAGCCCCTCCGATGAAGTGTGAGTAGTTTACCTCAGACCTACGGGTCCATAGTTAGTAGCTAGATGGCTTCTTCTCTCTTTTTGGATCTCAATACAATGTTCTCCCCCTCTCTTGTGGAGAACTATTCGATGTAATCTCCTTTTTGCAGTGTGTTTGTTGAGACCGATGAATTGTGGGTTTATGATCAAGTCTATCTATGAATAATATTTGAATCTTCTCTGAATTCTTTTATGTATGATTGGTTATCTTTGCAAGTCTCTTCGAATTATCAGTTTGGTTTAGCCTACTAGATTGATCTTTCTTGTAATGGGAGAAGTGCTTAGCTTTGGGTTCAATCTTGCGGTGTCCTTTCCCAGTGACAGTAGGGGCAGCAAGGCACGCATTGTATTGTTGCCATCGAGGATAACAAGATGGGGTTTTCTTCATATTGCATGAGTCTATCCCTCTACATCATGTCATCTTGCTTAAGGCGTTACTTGTTTTTAACTTAATACTCTAGATGCATGCTGGATAGCGGGCGATGAGGGGAGTAATAGAAGTAGATGCAGGCAGGAGTCGGTCTACTTGTCTCGGACGTGATGCCTATATACATGATCATACCTAGATATTCTCATAACTATGCTCAATTCTGTCACTTGCTCAACAGTAATTTGTTCACCCACCGTAGAATACTTATGCTCTCGAGAGAAGCCACTAGTGAAACCTATGGCCCCCGGGTCTATCTTTATCATATTAATCTCCTACTACTTAGTTATTTCCTTTGCTATTTACTTTGCCTTTATTTTACTTTGCATCTTTATCATAAAAATACAAAAAATATTATCTTATCATATCTATCAAATCTCACTCTCGTAAGTGGCCTTATAGGGATTGACAACCCCTATTTGCGTTGGTTGTGAGGATTTATTTGTTTTGTGCAGGTATGAGGGACTCGCGCGTAGCCTCCTACTGGATTGATACCTTGGTTCTCAAAAACCGAGGGAAATACTTACGCTACTTTGCTGCATCATCCCTTCCTCTTCGGGGAAAACCAATGCGGTGCTCAAGAGGTAGCAAGGATCTGAACATATGATCTTCCACCAAATAAACCAACTAGCATCAACTACAAGGAGTAATCAACACTACTAGCAACCCATAGGTACCAATCCCACACTTGGAGACAAGAATTGGATACAAGAGACGAACTAGGGTTTGAGAGGAGATGGTGCTGGTGAAGATGTTGATGGAGATTGACCCCCTCCCGATGAGAGGATCGTTGGTGATGACGATGGCGATGATTTCCCCCTCCCGGAGGGAAGTTTCCCCAGCAGAACAGCTCCGCCGGAGCCCTAAATTGATTTCGCCAAGGTTCCGCCTCGTGGCGGCGGAGTCTCGTCCGAAAAGATGGCTTATGATTTTTTTCCTCATCGAAAGACTCCATATAGCAGAAGATGGACATCGGAGGGCCACCAGGGGGCCCACGAGGTAGGGGGCACGCCCATGGGGTAGGGCGCGCCCCCACCCTCGTGGGCAGGGTGTGGCCCCCCTTCGGAACTTCTTGCGCTCAGTATTTTTTATATATTCTGAAAATGACTTCCGTGAAGTTTCAGGACTTTTGGAGCTGTGCAGAATAGGTCTCTAATATTTGCTCCTTTTCCAGCCCAGAATCCCAGCTGTCGGCATTCTCCCTCTTTATGTAAACCTTGTAAAATAAGAGAGAATAGGCATACATATTGTGACATAATGTGTAATAACAACCCATAATGCAATAAATATCGATATAAAAGCATGATGCAAAATGGACGTATCAACTCCCCCAAGCTTAGACCTCGCTTGTCCTCAAGCGAAAGCCGAAATCGAAAAATATGTCCACATGCTTAGAGATAGAGGTGTCGATAAAAATAAAATACGGACATGAGGGCATCATGATCATTCTTAGAACAGCAACTTATATAATTCTTGTCATGTGATCTCTTATTCTAGAGTAACAATTCAATCACAATTTCAAGTATGAATCATAAACTTCATTGAAAACTAACAAACTATAATCTCAATCATTGGAGCAATTGCAATTTATCATAACATAGGAAAGAGTCAATATAAGAGCTTTTCAGCAAGTCCACATACTCAACTATCATATAGTCTTTCACAATTGCTGACACTCACGCAATACTTATGGGTATGGAGTTTTAATCGGACACAAAGAAATATGGGGGCTTATAATTTTGCCTCCCAACGTTTTACCTCAAGGGTAATGTCAACAATAATGGTTCATGAAAACTCACATCCAATTAGCCATATATACCAGGATCTTTCCAACATATTGTGCTGGCCAAAAGATAAAATGTAAAAAGGAGGGGTGAAGATAACCATGACTCTTTTTATAGATAGGATATAAAAGTAAATGATAGGCCCTTCGCAGAGGGAAGCAGAGGTTGTCATGTGCTTTTATGGTTGGATGCACAAAATCTTAATGCGAAAGAACATCACTTTATATTGCCACTTGTGATATGGACCTTTATTATGCAGTCCGTCGCTTTTATTTCTTCCATATCACACGATCGTATAAAGCTTATTTTCTCCCACACTAATAAGTCATACATATTTAGAGAGCAATTTTTATTGCTTGCACTGATGACAACTTACTTGGAGGATCTTACTCAATTCATAGGTAGGTATGGTGGACTCTCATGGCAAAACTGGTTTAAGGGTGTTTGGAAGCACAAGTAGTATCTCTACTTAGTGCAAAGAATTTGGCTAGCATGAGGGGGAAAGGCAAGCTCAATCATGTTGGATGATCCAAGACAATATAATTTATCTCAGATGCAAGAGAACATAACCCATTATGTTGTCTTCCTTGTCCAACGTCAACTATTTAGCATGTCATATTTTAATGAGTGCTCACAATTATAAAAGATGTACAAGATAGTATATTTATATGTGAAGACCTCTCTTTCTTTATTAGTTCCTATTAATTGCAACGATGACCAAAACTATGTTTGTCAACTCTCAACAACTTTTATTCATCATACTTTTTATATGTGAGCTCATTACTCTCCATAAGATCCATATGATCTCTTTTATTTCCTTTTTATTCTTTCTCTTTTCTTTTATTCCCTCAAGATCATAGCAAGATAATCAAGCCCTGGACTCAACACTAATCTTTATTATATATAGCTCATGGACTCGATTACATAGAAGGATCATAAAGCAAAACTCACAACTAGATCAAACTAAGAACTTTTATTCTACTAGATCAAAATATTATCAAAAGGATCAAACTAAGAAAAGCGGTAAAGATAAAAGTGATGGTGATACGATACCGGGGCACCTCCCCCAAGCTTGGCAGTTGCCAAGGGGAGTGCCCATACCAGATACTCAGTTCTTCTTTGGGTGAAGAAGGTGATGGTTTTGTTGATGGCGTAGGCTTCTTCCTTAATTTGCGCTTGAGGACAAAATTTTGGTCCCTTAGGTCCTCGATCTCCTGCTCCATGCTCAGTATCTTTTTGCATAGTTCCTGCTTGTTTTCCTGCAAGAGGCGAAAATGGATAAACTTGATCTTAGGTTTCTTTACTCTATCTGGGAGGCTTGATTTTTTGAACTCCACATGCATGTCCCCAGGTTGAGGTAATGTGACTTCATCTTCTTTTGAGCTCGTCTCCTCCCTTCCCTTGGGTTCATAGTCCTCTTCTTCTTCCATAGTCCAACCACCATGCTCCACATCCCCATAGACCTTAGGATTTGCAAGGTAGTCAGCCACATAGCTTTCTCCTTCCGAATCCTGGGATGACATGTTGCTCTAATCTGCAACAGGACAGCTCGAAACAAAGACAGGAGATTTTTGCGTGATACAGGAGTCAAAACCTCCGGGAGATTATATAATGAATTTTTACCGACCAAAATAGATATCGTGCAAGAAAACGGAGTCCGGAGAGCACACGAGGTGCCCACGAGGTAGGGGGCGCACCCAGGGGGGTAGGGCGCGCCCTCCACCCTCGTGGAACCCTCGTGTCCTTCCCGGACTGCTTCTTATTTTTCTATTTTTCTAAATATTCCAAAACGGAAGAAAATTGCCATTAGAACTGTTTTGGAGTCGGTTTACTTACCGTACCACATACCTATTCCTTTTTGGAGTCTGAAACGTTCCGGAAAGTGTCCCTTATGTATTCCTCTGGGGTTACGGTTTCAATAACATTGGTTTCAACATTTATAGGATTACCTGGGATATAATGTTTAATTCTTTGACCATTCACCACCTTTGGATTTGTGCCTTCGAAGTTGTTGATTTTTATGGCACCGGAATGATAGACCTCCTCGATAACGTAAGGACCTTCCCATTTAGAGAGAAGTTTTCCTGCAAAAAATCTTAAATGAGAGTTGTATAGCAATACATAATCACCTACATTAAACTCACGCTTTTGTATTCTTTTGTCATGCCATCTTTTAACTTTTTCTTTAAACAATTTGGCATTCTCATAGGCTTGGGTTCTCCATTCATCGAGTGAGCTAATGTCAAATAACATCTTCCCACCGGCAATTTTGAAATCATAATTGAGTTCTTTAATAGCCCAATAAGCCTTATGTTCTAGTTCGAGAGGTAAGTGACATGCTTTTCCATAAACCATTTTATACGGAGACATACCCATAGGATTTTTATATGCAGTTCTATAGGCCCATAATGCATCATCAAGTTTCTTGGACCAATTCTTTCTAGATCTATTAACAGTATTTTGCAAAATTAATTTGAGTTCTCTATTACTCAATTCTACTTGACCACTAGACTGTGGGTGATAAGGAGATGCAATTCTATGATTAACATCATACTTAGCAAGCATCTTACGAAAAGCACCATGAATAAAATGTGAACCACCATCAGTCATTAAATATCTAGGGACTCCAAACCTCGGAAAAACAACTTTTTAAGCATCTTAATAGAGGTGTTATGATCAGCACTACTAGTTGGAATAGCTTCTACCCACTTAGTAACGTAATCAACAGCAACTAAAATATGTGTGTATCCATTGGAGGCAGGAAAAGGTCCCATATAATCAAAGCCCCAAACATCAAATGGTTCAATAACAAGTGAATAATTCATAGGCCTTTCTTGACGTCTACTAATATTACCAAATCCTTAACATTCATCACAAGATACAACAAACTTACGGGCATCCTTAAAGAGAGTAGGCCAATAAAAACCGGATTGCAATATCTATCTCCAGCGTGGTGTCCTCCATAAGCTTCGGAGTGATGCTTTCTCCTTCGCGAGGCCAAAAATTATATATGTAATTACGATCACGATGAACAAGATGCATAGGATAAAACTTCTGATGAAATTCCAATTTCAATCGTTTGTAGTTCCATGATCCCATATCATCACATAGCCTATACCATGCCAATGCATCTCCCTTCAAAGATAAAGGGAAGACCTTCTTCTTAATAACATCATCGGGCACACCTGCAAGCTTAAATAATCCACAAACTTCATCCACATATATTAGGTGCTCATCAGGATGCATTGTTCCGTCTCCTGCAAAAGGATTAGCTAGCAGTTTTTCTATCATACCCGAAGGAATCTCAAAATAGACATTTTCATTTTCAGTAGGTTCAGTAGGTTGAGGAGCAACTCTTTGCTCTTCTGGTCGGGGTGAAGATACCCCGAACAAGCCCCTCAGAGGATTACTTTCCATAGCAACAAGTGACAGTAAATTTCATCACACTATATAAATTTTTCCTTACTAAATTCCACCTATCAAAGGCGCTTCACTCCCCGGCAACGGCGCCAGAAAAGAGTCTTGATGACCCACAAGTACAGTGGATCTATCATAGTCCTTTCGATAAGTAAGAGTGTCGAACCCAACGAGGAGCAGAAGGAAATGATAAGCGGTTTTCGGCAAGGTATTCTCTGCAAGCACTAAAATTATAGGTAACAGATATTTTTGTGATGAGGTAATTTGTAACGAGCAACAAATAACAAAAGTAAATAAAGTGCAGCAAGGTGGCCCAATCCTTTTTGTAGCAAAGGACAAGCCTGGACAAACTCTTATACAGAGAAAGCGCTCTCGAGGACACATGGGAATTATCGTCAAGCTAGGTTTCATCACGATCATATGATTCGCGTTCGGTACTTTGATAATTTGATATGTGGTGGACCGGTGCTTGGGTACTGCTCTTACTTGGACAAGTATCCCACTTATGATTAACCTCTATTGCAAGCATCCGCAACTACAACAAAAGTATTAAGGTAAACCTAACCATAGCATGAAACATGTGGATCCAAATTAGCCCCTTACGAAGCAACACATAAACTAGGGTTTAAGCTTCTGTCACTCTAGCAACCCATCATCTACTTATTACTTCCCAATGCCTTCCTCTAGGCCCAAATAATGGTGAAGTGTCATGTAGTCGAAGTTCACATAACACCACTAGAGGAGAGACAACATACATCTCATCAAAATATCGAACGAATACCAAATTCACATGACTACTAATAGCAAGACTTCTCCCATGTCCTCAGGAACAAACGTAACTACTCACAAAGCATATTCATGTTCATAATCAGAGGGGTATTAATATGCATATAGGATCTGAACATATGATCTTCCACCAAATAAACCAACTAGCATCAACTACAAGGAGTAATCAACACTACTAGCAACCCACAGGTACCAATCCCAGACTTGGAGAGAAGAATTGGATACAAGAGATGAACTAGGGTTTGAGAGGAGATGGTGCTGGTGAATATGTTGATGGAGATTGAACCCCTCCCGATGAGAGGGTCGTTGGTGATGACGATGGCGATGATTTCCCCCTCCCGGAGGGAAGTTTCCCCGACAGAACAGTTTCGCCGGAGCCCTAAATTGATTCCGCCAAGGTTCCGCCTCGTGGCGGCGGAGTCTCGTCCGGAAAGCTGGCTTATGATTTTTGTCCTCATCGAAAGACTCCATATAGCAGAAGATGGACATCGGAGGGCCACCAGGGGGCCCACGAGGTAGGGGGGCGCGCCCAGGGGGGTAGGACGTGCCCCCCACCCTCGTGGGCAGGGTGTGGCCCCCCTTCGGAACTTCTTGCGCTCAGTATTTTTTATATATTCTGAAAATGACTTCCATGAAGTTTCAGGACTTTTGGAGCTGTGCAGAATAGGTCTCTAATATTTGCTCCTTTTCCATCCCAGAATCCCAGCTGCCGGCATTCTCCCTCTTTATGTAAACCTTGTAAAATGAGAGAGAATAGGCATAAATATTGTGACATAATGTGTAATAACAGCCCATAATGTAATAAATATCGATATAAAAGCATGATGCAAAATGGACGTATCACACATCATCCCATGACCAACCCCTTAGTCACATTGAGCTCATTACGATGATGTCTTACCGAGTGGCCCAGAGATACCTCTCTGTCATACGGAGTGACAAATCCCAGTCTCGATTCGTGCCAACCCAACAAATACTTTCGGAGATACCCGTAGTGCACCTTTATAGCCACCCAGTTACGTTGTGACGTTTGGCACACCCGATGCATTCCTACGGTATCCGGGAGTTGCACAATCTCATGGTCTTAGGAAAAGATACTTGACATTAGAAAAGCTTTAGCAGACGAACTACACGATCTTGCGCTATGCTTAGGATTGGTTCTTGTCCATCACATCATTCTCCTAATGATGTGATCCCGTTATCAATTACATCCAATGCCCATGGTCAGGAAACCGTAACCATCTATTGATCAACGAGCTAGTCAACTAGAGGCTTACTAGGGACATGTTGTGGTCTATGTATTCACACATGTATTACGATTTCCGGATAACACAATTATAGCATGAATAATAGACAATTATCATGAACAAGGAAATATAATAATAACCATTTTATTATTGCCTCTAGGGCATATTTCCAACAGTCTCCACTTGCACTAGAGTCAATAATCTAGTTACATTGTGATGAATCGAACACCCATAGAGTTCTGGTGTTGATCATGTTTTGCTCGTGGAAGAGGTTTAGTCAACGGATCTGCGACATTCAGGTCCGTATGCACTTTACAAATATCTATGTCTCCATTTTGAATATTTTCACGAATGGAGTTGAAGCGACGCTTGATATGCCTGGTCTTGTTGTGAAACCTGGGCTCCTTGGCAAGGGCAATGGCTCCAGTGTTGTCACAGAAGAGAGTCATCGGCCCGGACACATTGGGAATAACTCCTAGGCCGGTAAGAGATATCATAGATCGCGCCATATCCAATAGAGTGTGATTGCGATGTTCGGACACACCATTATGCTGAGGTGTTCCAGGCGGCGTGAGTTGTGAAATAATTCCACATTTCCTTAAGTGCGTGCCAAATTCGTGACTCAAATATTCTCCCCCATGATCTGATCATAAGAACTTTATTTTCCTGTCACGTTGATTCTCAACCTCACTCTGAAATTCCTTGAATTTTTCAAAGGTCTCAGACTTGTGTTTCATTAAATAGACATACATATATCTACTTAAGTCATCAGTGAGGGTGAGAACATAAGGATAACCACCGCGAGACTCAACGCTCATTGAACCGCACACATCAGTATGTATGATTTCCAATAAGTTGGTTGCTCGCTCCATTGTTCTGGAGAATGGAGTCTTGGTCATTTTGCCCATGAGGCATGGTTCGCATGTGTCAAATGATTCATAATCAAGAGACTCCAAAAGTCCATCTTCATGGAGTTTCTTCATGCATTTGACACCAATGTGACCAAGGCGGCAGTGCCACAAGTATGTGGGACTATCATTATTAACCTTACATCTTTTGGCATTCACACTATGAATATGTGTACCATTACGTTCGAGATTAAATAAGAATAAACCATTGACCAGTGGGGCATGACCATAAAACATATCTCTCATATAAATAGAACAACCATTATTCTCAGATTTAAATGAGTAGCCATATCGCATTAAGCGAGATCCATATACAATGTTCATGCTCAAAGCTGGCACTAAATAACAATTATTGAGGTTTAAAACTAATCCCGTAGGTAAATGTAGAGGTAGCGTGCCGACGGCGATCACATTGACCTTGGAACCATTCCCGACGCGCATCGTCACCTCGTCCTTCGCCAGTCTCCGCTTATTCCACAGCTCCTGTTTTGAGTTACAAATATGAGCAACCGCACCGGTATCTAATACCCAGGAGCTACTACGAGCGCTGGTTAGGTACACATCAATAACATGTATATCACATATACCTTTGGTATTGCCAGCCTTCTTATCCGCTAAGCACTTGGGGTAGTTCCGCTTCCAGTGACCATTTCCCTTGCAATAAAAGCACTCAGTCTCAGGCTTGGGTCCATTCTTTGGCTTCTTTCCGGCAGCTTGCTTACCGGGCGTGGCAACTCCCTTGCCGTCCTTCTTAAAGTTCTTTTTACCCTTGCCTTTCTTGAACTTAGTGGTTTTATTCACCATCAACACTTGATGTTCCTTTTTGATCTCCACCTCCGCTGATTTCAGCATTGAATATACCTCAGGGATGGTCGTTTCCATCCCCTGCATATTGAAGTTCATCACAAAGCTCTTGTAGCTAGGTGGAAGCGACTGAAGGATTATGTCAACGACCGCGTCATCCGGGAGATTGACTCCCAGCTGAGACAAGCGGTTGTGCAACCCAGACATTTTGAGTATGTGCTCGCTGACAGAACTGTTCTCCTCCATCTTACAACTGTAGAACTTGTCGGAGACTTCATATCTCTGAACTCGGGCATGAGCTTGGAAAACCATTTTCAGCTCTTGGAACATCTCATATGCTCCGTGTTCCTCAAAACGCTTTTGGAGCCCCGGTTCTAAGCTGTAAAGCATGCCGCACTGAACCAGGGAGTAATCATCACTACGCGACTGCCATGCGTTCATAACGTCTTGAGTTGCTGGGAAAACAGGTGCGTCACCTAGCGGTGCTTCAAGGACATATTCTTTCTTGGTA
Source organism: Triticum urartu (assembly GCF_003073215.2). Taxonomy (NCBI): domain Eukaryota; kingdom Viridiplantae; phylum Streptophyta; class Magnoliopsida; order Poales; family Poaceae; genus Triticum; species Triticum urartu. Next base: position 83,823,947 of record NC_053027.1, read on the forward strand.
GCTATGAGGATAATCCTCAGGTTACGGACCCAGTCCGTGTAGTTGCTGCCATCGTCTTTCAGCTTGGTTTTCTCTAGGAACGCGTTGAAGTTGAGGGCAACATTAGCATGGGCCATTTGATCTACAAGACATATTGCAAAGTTCTAGACTATGTTCATGATAATTAAGTTCATCTAATCAAATTATTTAATGAACTCCCACTCAGATTGACATCCCTCTAGTCATCTAAGTGATACATGATCCGAGTCAACTAGGCCGTGTCCGATCATCATGTGTGACGGACTAGTCATCATCGGTGAACATCTTCATGTTGATCGTATCTTCTACACGACTCATGTTCGACCTTTCGGTCTTCCGTGTTCCGAGGCCATGTCTGTACATGCTAGGCTCATCAAGTCAACCTAAGTGTATTGCGTGTGTAAATCTAGCTTACACCCGTTGTATGCGAATGTTAGAACCTATCACACCTGATCATCACGTGGTGCTTCGGAACAACGGACCTTAGCAACGGTGCACAGTTAGGGGGAACACTTTCTTGAAATTATTGCGAGGGATCATCTTATTTATGCTACCGTCGTTCTAAGCAAATAAGATGTAAAACATGATAAACATCACATGCAATCAAATAGTGACATGATATGGCCAATATCATTTTGCTCCTTTTGATCTCCATCTTCGGGGCACCATGATCATCACTGTTACCGGCATGACACCATGATCTCCATCATCGTGTCTTCATGAAGTTGTCTCGCCAACTATTACTTCTACTACTATGGCTAATGGTTAGCAATAAAGTAAAGTAATTACAAGGCGTTTTCAGTGACACGCAGGTCATAAATAATTTAGACAACTCCTATGGCTCCTGCTGGTTGTCATACTCATCAACATGCAAGTCGTGATTCCTATTACAAGAACATGATCAATCTCATACATCACATATATCATTCATCACATTCTTTTGGCCATATCACATCACATAGCATACCCTGCAAAAACAAGTTAGACGTCCTCTAATTGTTGTTGCATGTTTTTACGTGGTTGCTATGGGTTTCTAGCAAGAAAGTTTCTTACCTACGCAAAACCACAACGTGATATGCCAATTTCTATTTACCCTTCATAAGGACCCTTTTCATAGAATCCGATCCGACTAAAGTGGGAGAGACAGACACCCGCTAGCCACCTTATGCAACTAGTGCATGTCAGTCGGTGGAACCTGTCTCACGTAAGCGTACGTGTAAGGTCGGTCCGGGCCGCTTCATCCCACGATGCCGCCGAATCAAGATAAGACTAGTAACGACAAGTAAATTGACAAAATCAACGCCCACAACGACTTGTGTTCTACTCATGCATAGAAACTACGCATAGACCTGACTCATGATGCCACTGTTGGGGATCGTTGCAGGAATTAAAATTTTCTACGCATCACCAAGATCAATCTATGGAGAGACTAGCAACAAGAGAGAGGGGAGTGTATCTTCATACCCTTGAAGATCGCAAAATGGAAGCGTTACAAGAACACGGATGAGGGAATCGTACTCGTGGCGATTCAGATCGCGGTTGATTCCGATCCAAGCGCCGAACAACGGCGCCTCCGCGTTCAACACACGTGCAGCCCGATGACGTCTCCCACGCCTTGATCCAACAAGGAGAGAGGGAGAGGTTGGGGAAGACAACTCCAGCAGCAGCACGACGACATGGTGGTGTTGGAGCAGCGTGGTACTCCGGCAGGGCTTCGCCAAGCGTTGCGGGAGGAGGGGGAGGGCTGTGCCTTGGATGTGGTGCGGCTGCCCTCCCACCTCCCCTCTATTTATAGGGGCAAGGGAGAGCCCCCCCCCCTCCAGATGGATCTAGAGGGGGGCAACAGCCAAGGGGGGGATGCTTGCCCCCCACCCCCCCCCAAGTTAAGGGGGCGCCCCCTTTAGGGTTCCCCCAAACCCTAGCCACATGGGCCCTAGGGGGTTTCGCCCTCAGCCCACCTAGGGGCTGGTTCCCCCTCCATATTCAACCCATATGGCCCTCCGGGGCAGGTGGACCCTCCCGGTGGACCCCCGGAACCCTTTCGGTGGTCCTGGTACAATACCGATAAACCCCCGAACACTTCCGGCGACCGAATAAGGACTTCCCATATATAAATCTTTGTCTCCGGACCATTCTGGAACTCCTCGTTATGTCCAGGATCTCATCCGGGACTCCGAACAACATTTGGTAACCACTTACAAACTTTCCCTATAACCCTAGCGTCATCGAACCTTAAGTGTGTAGACCCTACGGGCTCGGGAATCATGCAGACATGACCGAGACATCTCTCTAGCCAATAAACAACCGCGGGATCTGGATACCCATGTTGGCTCCCACATGTTCCACGATGATCTCATCGGATGAACCACGATGTCGAGGATTCAATCAATCCCGTATACAATTCCCTTTGTCAATCGGTATGTTACTTGCCCGAGATTTGATCATCGGTATCCCAATACCTCGTTCAATCTCGTTACCGGCAAGTCACTTTACTCATTCCGTAACACATCATCCCGTGACCAACCCCTTAGTCACATTGAGCTCATTACGATGATGTCTTACCAAGTGGGCCCAGAGATACCTCTCCGTCATACAGAGTGACAAATCCCAATCTCGATTCGTGCCAATCCAACAAATACTTTCGGAGATACCCGTAGTGCACCTTTATAGCCACCCAGTTATGTTGTGACGTTTGGCACACCCAAAGCATTCCTACGGTACCCGGGAGTTGCACAATCTCATGGTCTAAGGAAAAGATACTTGACATTAGAAAAGCTTTAGCAGACGAACTACACGATCTTGAGCTATGCTTAGGATTGGGTCTTGTCCATCACATCATTCTCCTAATGATGTGATCCCGTTATCAATGACATCCAATGCCCATGGTCAGGAAACCGTAACCATCTATTGATCAACGAGCTAGTCAACTAGAGGCTTACTAGGGACATGTTGTGGTGTATGTATTTACACATGTATTACGATTTCCGCATAACACAATTATAGCATGAACAATAGACAATTATCATGAACAAAGAAATATAATAATAACCATTTTATTATTGCCTCTAGGGCATATTTCCAACACCCACGACGCCCCATATGCAAGGTATGCGATCTGGGCCTCGCAAAGGTAAAATGTCGAACATTTGTTTCAGGGGGGGTGCATGGCACCCGAGCTCATGGATGGGAGCAAAGTTTCAGAGAAGGTTTGTTTGGTTCCTCACTTTGGAAATGTGATGTGGTTCCCCTCTCTGAAAAACCTCCATCTATTATGATTCATGTTTTTTAATCAAAGAAGGGCTTTCCCCTTCCGATTTTCATTACTGATGTTGTGATTCATGTAGGTGGATGTGTACTCGTTCGGCATCGTCATGTGGGAGCTTATAACAGGGAAAGAGTCGTATTCTGATTTGCACTACATGCAGATCATAGGTTAGTTCTTCTCAGTATACACGCAAGAATTAGAATACCTATTTTCTGTATACTGTTTAGTTCTGTACACTAATCATTTTTTTCCAGCCAGCAGGAGTACACACGCGGCAGGCCCTGGGACGAACTTCACCAATGGGCACAACAAAGAAAAATCCGATTCTATACATGAATGAAAATCTAAATAAAGATATAAACGGTGAGACCCCTTGGAGGCTCCTTAGCGATTTGGGCTTTCTGGCCGTCCAATTCTCCCCGCTCCGTGCCTCCGCTCGCTGCCGGCTCCTCGAGTCGGAATGAACAGGGATTCGCAAAGTCGCTAATTGTACCAGCCTTATTGCACCCACTCTCGCTGGCATCCTACGTGGATCGTCCTTGTAGCCCGAGGGCCCGCCCGTCAGCCTCACAGTTCGTGTTTAATAAGTGTGGCGGACTGTCTAGATTCGCACAACGTTCCTCCCATTGGTCGATTTTGTTCATTTACCGTAGTGGGTACGTATTATGGAATGCGTTGCATGCCCCTCTGAGAGACCTTTCTTCATACGTCCTTTCAGCCCCCTCCTTCTCGCTAACGATGGGCCCCGTCCCTTACGTGGCCCGCATGTCGGTTGCTCAGGACCCGATGTTTCCCTTCGACGTGTCGCTGTTGCGTATTTTCTACAGTATGTCAGGGCAAGCTGGGTATTTCACTCGATCGTCGGGTACGTTGCACTGTTCTTGATGTCAGGGAGAATTCGGGCCCGATTTCTCCATTCGAGCTGGCCTCTCTCCATTCGTCGGCAGGTACGTTGCAATGTGCCGGTCGTCAGAAGGCATGATTTCGTTGTTGCTGGCGGCTCACCATTGGTTCATTAAGACGATAGCGGGTACGTTGCACTATGCTGGTAGTTAGAACGAATTTGGGCCCGATTTCGGTGTTGCTGGTGGCTCGCCATTGGTTCCGAGTGGTTATCGACTTAATGGAGTTGTCGTGTACACCATGCTGGGGAACGGGGAGTTCTGGATCAGATGGTTATTGCAGCTCTCATTTCCCCTCTTTTCTTCTTCCTCTTTGTTCTTGCTCCACCGTGTTTTCTCGAGCTCTGGCCCCTGTTATTTCTTCCTCGGTGTTCTTGCTCCGTCGGCCGGTTAGCTCCGGGTTGGGTTGTTTTTGGGTTCTTTTGTTTGTTCTTCACTGTGCTTTCTGGTTTGCTGCTGTTCTGTTCGATTTGTTTGTTTCTTGTTTTCGTTTTTGTTTTCAACGTGCTATTGTTTGATTTTTTTGTTTTTAATGGGTTTTGTTGTCCATGTGCTTACTCTCATGTTGTTTTTTGTGTTCCTTTTCTATTTACATGTCATTCTTTTACTTCGTTCCTAGTTTTTCAATCGTTTCCGAGTTTTGCTTAAAAAGGGTTTCTAATGTTATTCTCCATTTTTATCTGTGCAGGTCGTCATATTGCTCGATCTCTCTTGGTTGGGCACGCGTTATTCGACGTGTTCTGTTTGGGCAGGTGTGCTTCCGGTGAGTTTTGGTGCTATGTATTTCGTATGGTTAATCGTTTACTATTTTCCTTGGTTTTCTTTAGAGTTTTGTTTGTTTTCTTTTTTGATTTTCTTATTCAAGTCGATATCTTTGTACAGATCTACGATCTTGGTGTTTAGGCGTGTTTTTTCTGTGTCTACAATCTTCCCCATTATTTGTGAGTTTTAACGTTTCATGTTTTTTCTATGGTTTTATTATCCTCGGGTTTTTTAGTGGGTTTATTATGTGTGTTTATATTTTTAATATTCATATGCGTCGTTGTTTTCGTGTTTTGGTTTGTTTGATTCTGTTTATTTTTCATGTTTTTATATGTTGTTAATCATTGGGGTTTAAGGTACGGCTCTTTTTACGATGTGTCTGACTTTCGTGTATACATGTATTGTTTTTTCCCGTGAATTTGATTTTTAATTGTCTGGTGATTCCTCATGCATATGTTTCTTACGTGTTCCTCTTCTATTTTTTTCATTTATGGATTATTTGTTTTTTGTGGATGTGTATGCTCTTGGTTTTTTTGGTTTGATGACCCTGTATTTTTCGTTCTTTATCGTTCTTGCCTTTCGATTGTTTTGGGCTTTGATCCTTTTCTTTTGTATCCTCGCTGTGTTTGTAATTTGTCCGGTTCAATTTTCGTATGCTTTCTATTGTTGTTCGTTGTATTGATCTTTATCTATTTTCTTGTGTTCGATTCATTTTTCACCCGGCTGTGAAAGCGTGTTGGAGTCGATCACCTGAGCCGTCCGAGAGTATCTTTACTTGTTGCTGGCTTAGTTTTTTAGATCATCTTCTCCCGTACAATAGGGTTGTTTCGGCTGTTACAATAGGTTTGATTGATTACACGGTTTTGGCTGTGATGATGGGCTAGTCGTTCAGTAGTGGTGTTGTTGATTAGCTTTACTTTTGTGTACATTAGGCTCTGTAGGCTGTTATTAGTGTCCATGTCCTTTTGTGGGTCTGATGTGCTAAGTAGATCTGCGAGTGACAAGATTGGTTTTTTTCTTTTGAATCGCGTGTGTTCTATAGTCGTGTGTCACGTCGTACCGCATTAGTTTGTGCTTCTGTTATGGTATTCCTTCACGTGTTCGTCAGGTTGTGCTTTCTTCTTTTAGCCATGATAGTGTTTTCAACCTTGAGCCTTGTTTTGACGACACGCCTTACCCATTGCCGACTCCCTAGAGTCGGTTTCAACTTACATCCATTTACCCATCCATCGCCGCCTCACCCTCCATTAGCATCGGCGTGGCCGCCACGACCGCGTCTGGATCCGCCTGCCATGGATCTACCATCGACAACGAAAAAGAAGAGGGGAGGCGCAGCTAATTGCTCGCCAGAGTGCTTTAAACCTAGTGGCGGAGGAGACGTTTCACAATGGAGGGGATCCGATTTGCTAACCCCAAAAGCCCCCTGACCCCATACATATAGCAACGGAGAGGCGCATATGCGGGTCGCCTCATAAATTTTTATGGGCCGTCAACTTTTAGTAGATTTGTCCGGGCCGAAAAAAGCCAAAACCCGCATGACAGATGGAATTTTACACGTCGACGAGCTATTAGCGAATCTGCTAGAGATGCTTTTATGCCCCAACTCATCGGTAGAGTGGGGGAGATGAAGGAGGGGGCGGGGTGTTCGAGAGAAGAGAGCAGCACAACATGACTATGGGAGTTGATATCATTGACTGAGGTGATGTATGAAAAAAGAGATTTTTTTGCTACATGAACATGACCTCAATGGCGAGATGTAGTGCAATGGAATAAGGCGAAGTATTAGATGAAAATAGGTGCTCACTGAAAATCTGGATTTTCGCATGGTCTATCAGATCTATAATGAACAACACTGATCAAAAGGTGGGATCACTAATGATCCACTTAAACACAATTAGCAGAAAAACCCCTGACTCGTTCACCATTAAGGATGAAAAATCTTATACGCCTCAATCTTATATGCCGCCACGTTTCATGGGCCATGATGGAATTTTCAGGTTTTCACTGAATACCTATTTTCACTGGATACTTTGCCAGGAAATAAAGTTATCCATATCCCAAAAATATGTTACTCCTAATTTATTCCTTGAATTCACCCGCAAAATAATAATAATAATAATTTCTTGATTTTTTTGTTTGATTTTAAGTCGGTTCACTCCGTCCTAAAAAAAAGCCGGTCATATTCCGTGCCCCAGAAAAGAAGGCGGTTCCTTTTTTTGCCAGATCAATCAACGGCCCAGAGGCCAGACTTCTCTGCGATCTACTCGTACTTTGCCAGATCCCAAACTTCCCAAGTCCAAACCATCCCTTCCACCCAATCCCCCCCCGCGTCCCCCCACCCCTCTCTCGCGAAACCCTAGCCCCGCGCCGCCGCCATGGACGGGATCGACGCGGAGCTCGCGCGCGCGCAGGACGAGCGCCGGAAGCTGGAGGAGGCCCTGGCGGCCGGCGCGCCCATGGCCGTCTCCTCCGTCACCTTCGACAAGGACCTCTACGGCGGGGGCGGCTCCGGCTCCGACCGCTTCGCCGGCTACGACACCTCCATCCCGGCCTCCGAGGACGACGCGCCCGAGGACGACAGCGCCGAGCCCTCCGCCGCCAACCCCGCGGTGCGCCGCCTCGCGTCCTACACGGGCCACGCCGTCGCCGCCGCCGACATCCCCCGCTCGGAGGACGACGACGGGATGCCCGCCAAGAGGTCCCAGCGCATCATCGACCGCGAGGACGACTACCGCCGCCGCCGCCTCGACCGCATCATCTCGCCCGAGCGCCACGACGCCTTCGCGTCCGGGGAGGCCACCCCGGACCCCTCCGTCCGAACCTACGCCGATGCCATGCGCGAGAGCAAGGTGCAGCAGGAGAAGGAGCACGTGCTGCGGGAAATCGCCAAGAAGAAGAAGGAGGAGGAGGAGAAGGCCAAGGAGAAGAAGGCTGCGCCTCAGCCACAGCCAGCCGCGACCAAACGGCGCAATAGGTGGGATCAGTCGCAGGACGGCGATGCTGCTGCTGGGGCCAAGAAGTCCAAGACCTCAGACTGGGATGCCCCTGATGCAACTCCTGGGATTGGGCGCTGGGACGCCACTCCTGGCCGTGTTGGAGATGCAACGCCCTCTGTGAGGAGGAATAGGTGGGATGAGACTCCAACTCCAGGGAGGATGGCTGACGCAGATGCAACTCCTGCAGCCGGTGGCATTACTCCAGGAGCCACCCCTTCTGGGGCATGGGATGCTACTCCTAAGCTGCCTGGTGGGCTTGTCACACCAACACCCAAGAAGCAGAGATCTAGGTGGGATGAGACACCAGCAAGTATGGGGAGTGCAACACCTGGTGGTACAGCAGCGACACCTGCTGGGTTCAACACTCCTGGGCAAACACCATTCGGAGCAGAGAACCTTGCCACGCCAACACCTGGTCACCTTGCTGCTCGTGGCCCGATGACTCCGGAGCAGTACCAGCTCTTGCGGTGGGAGCGGGACATTGAGGAGCGGAACAGGCCTCTCACTGATGAGGAGCTTGACTCCATGTTCCCGCAGGAGGGATACAAGATTCTTGAGCCTCCAGCTTCATACCAGCCCATACGTACCCCAGCAAGGAAGCTGCTTGCTACGCCAACACCTCTGGGCACACCAATGTATGCTATTCCAGAGGAGAACCGTGGACAGCATTTTGATGTGCCCAAGGACTTGGGTCCTGGTTTGCCCCTCATGAAGCCAGAGGACTACCAGTACTTTGGGACGTTGCTGAATGAGGACGAGGAGGAGCAGCTAACGCCAGAGGAGCAGAAGGAGAGAAAAATCATGAAGCTCCTGCTCAAGGTAAAGAACGGCACACCCCCACAGCGGAAGACAGCACTCCGGCAGCTCACGGACAAAGCACGCGAGTTTGGTGCTGGCCCATTGTTCAACAAAATCCTGCCATTGCTCATGCAGCCAACACTTGAGGACCAGGAGCGGCATCTCCTGGTGAAGGTCATTGATAGGGTGCTGTATAAGCTGGATGAGCTGGTCCGTCCATTTGTGCACAAGATTCTTGTTGTTATCGAGCCACTTTTGATTGATGAGGATTACTATGCTCGTGTTGAGGGCAGGGAGATTATCTCAAATCTTAGCAAAGCTGCCGGTCTTGCTACTATGATTGCTGCCATGAGACCGGATATTGATAACATTGACGAGTATGTGAGGAATACGACTGCTAGGGCATTCAGTGTGGTGGCTTCTGCTTTGGGTATCCCGGCCCTCCTCCCATTTTTGAAGGCTGTTTGTCAGAGTAAGAAGTCCTGGCAAGCTCGGCACACTGGTATCAAGATTGTTCAGCAGATTGCTATTCTCATGGGCTGCGCTGTTCTGCCTCACCTTAAGAACCTAGTTGAGATCATTGAGCATGGTCTAAGCGACGAGAACCAGAAAGTGCGGACAATCACTGCCCTATCTCTTGCTGCACTTGCTGAAGCTGCCGCACCCTACGGTATTGAAAGTTTTGATAGTGTGTTGAAACCTCTCTGGAAGGGTATCAGATCTCACCGTGGAAAGGTCCTTGCTGCCTTCTTGAAGGCTATTGGTTTCATCATCCCTCTTATGGATGCTCTGTATGCCAGTTACTACACGAAGGAGGTGATGCAAGTCCTGATTAGAGAGTTCCAGTCACCAGATGAAGAGATGAAGAAGATTGTCCTGAAGGTTGTTAAGCAGTGTGTCAGTACAGAGGGTGTGGAGGCTGATTATATCCGGAGTGACATCCTTCCAGACTTCTTCAAACACTTCTGGGTTAGGAGAATGGCCCTAGATCGTAGGAACTATAAGCAACTTGTGGAAACAACAGTAGAGATGGCAAACAAGGTGGGAGTTACTGGTATCGTTGGGAAGATTGTTGAGGATCTGAAAGATGAAAGTGAGCCTTATAGGAGAATGGTGATGGAAACAATTGAGAAGGTGGTGGCCAACTTGGGTGCCTCGGATATTGATCCTCGTCTGGAGGAGCTGCTTATTGATGGCATCCTGTATGCTTTCCAAGAGCAGACAAGTGATGATGCAAATGTCATGCTTAATGGTTTTGGAGCTGTTGTGAATGCGCTCGGCCAGAGGGTCAAGCCTTACCTTCCTCAGATATGTGGTACCATTAAGTGGCGGTTGAACAACAAGAGTGCGAAAGTTAGGCAGCAAGCTGCTGATCTGATCTCAAGGATAGCTATTGTTATGAAGCAGTGCCAGGAGGAGCAGCTTATGGGTCACCTGGGTGTTGTGCTATATGAGTACCTGGGAGAGGAGTATCCTGAGGTGCTGGGTTCAATTCTCGGAGCATTGAAGGCTATCGTGAATGTTATTGGTATGACTAAGATGACGCCTCCGATCAAGGATCTCCTTCCTCGTCTGACTCCCATCTTGAAGAATAGGCATGAGAAGGTCCAAGAGAACTGCATTGATCTAGTTGGTAGGATTGCTGATCGTGGAGCAGAATTTGTTCCAGCTAGGGAGTGGATGAGGATTTGTTTTGAGTTGTTAGAAATGTTGAAGGCTCACAAGAAGGGTATCAGAAGAGCCACTGTGAACACATTTGGTTATATTGCCAAGGCAATTGGGCCACAGGATGTGTTGGCCACTCTGTTGAATAACTTGAAGGTGCAGGAGCGACAGAACCGTGTCTGCACCACTGTAGCAATTGCTATTGTTGCTGAAACTTGCTCGCCTTTCACAGTTTTGCCCGCCCTCATGAATGAGTACCGAGTTCCGGAGCTAAATGTTCAGAATGGTGTATTGAAGTCTCTCTCTTTCCTCTTTGAGTATATTGGCGAGATGGGCAAAGATTACATATATGCTGTCACTCCCTTGCTCGAAGATGCCCTAATGGACAGGGATCTGGTTCACAGGCAGACTGCTGCATCTGCTGTTAAGCATATGGCTCTGGGAGTTGCTGGCTTGGGTTGTGAGGATGCTCTTGTCCATTTGCTTAACTATATCTGGCCCAACATATTCGAGACATCTCCCCATGTTATAAATGCCGTCATGGAGGCTATTGAGGGGATGCGAGTTGCTCTAGGTGCAGCTGTGGTTCTGAATTATTGCCTCCAAGGCCTTTTCCATCCAGCAAGGAAAGTACGTGAAGTATATTGGAAGATCTATAACTCGCTGTATATTGGTGCACAAGATGCACTTGTTGCCTCTTATCCTGCACTAGGCGATGATGGAGACAATATCTTCAGCCGTCCAGAGCTAGCCATGTTTGTGTGATCAATGTGAGTCTTATTTCTTATTTTGTATTTCTCACTGTAATATCTGTAATGTTTGAGTAGCTACTGAAAAATTCTGCCAAGATATGAAATAAGTTTGTAATATTGGTTGATGCATTTTATGTTTACTAGTTTTGGGTGCTTAATTCAGCAATTCCTTTTGATCCAGACTATACTTGTAGGAGTTAGCTGTTCTTAAGCTTTTGGAGTAATGTTTACTCCAATACGGACAACAACTTTTAACCTGCAGTTATTGAACACTATGCTCAGTAGGTCTCTCCCTAGTATTTCAAGAGAAAAAAAAACTCAGCCAGAAATGGATCGAAACTCTGATAATAGGTTATTATTTAATTTCATTCAGCTCCCTCAGAATTTGCAACTATAGTTTGAAGTGCAAAATCTAGAACAGGAACACATTCAGATCGATTTTACATTGTCAAGACTTGAGCATGAAAATCTTTAAACTCCAAACATGTATGTTGTCCTGTTTAACAAAAGGTGGATGCAGGTAGTAAAACAAATTCTGTTAGTGGGTAGTTGTTTCTTTTCCTCTTCTTTCACATCTACTTTCTTGCCTTTGTATTCAACTGGTGTCAAGATTCTTTGTTTCATGCTCATTTATCTATTTGCGTAGATTCTTAAAATATTACACAGTCTTCTATTGTATTACTTTCAGTTTTACATTAGTCCCGAACTCTTAATAAATATCTAAGATTGGTGTCATTTTGTTGTGTTGTCCTGTAGATTTACATATCCTGCTTTGTGAAGACTTCACATTTTGAGGAGTATCTTATGTCCAGGTAACGAATCTGTATATGATGCTGTACATTCTGCTTGCAGTTCATCATGGACATGTATTTTTGTATGGCATATGCATGTTTTCTGCTAAAATGTATAAATTCTGTCAAGGCAGTAAATTGCTGCTCGGTTAAAGTAGAATCAGCTGTACAGGGAGTAGCACTCTGACCCATTGAGTGTATGTTTAAATAAATAGCTGCTCAGTTTAAGTAGAATCAGCTGTACATGTCATTTTAGCATGTGAGCAGTAGCAGAAGTGGTGTTTAATTTGTGTCGTCGTGTTTCCTTTTGCATTTTCTGTATGTTGTATTTTGTTGCTCTATTACAAATAATACAAAAGCAAGAATCTGATATACAAACGCATTGACAGGCAGGATGTGCATGTCCATGTATCGTCATCCACATGCATCAATGCAGATGCATGTGAAACTTGAACTGGGGTGGTATTTGATTTAGTGCTCACATTTATTTGAACTGGTGCTGTTTGTTCTTGCGAAGTCTGTTTTTATGAAGCTGCATTTTTGTATTTGCAGGCTTGTTGCTTCCTGAAGGGGGTGCAATCTTTAAGAAATACATTTTTTTGTCCTGGTTTACTGTACTGCTTTAACCTACTGCTGGAGTCCTATGGACTAACTGTTGCAGAACTGTTTTGTTTTCAGGGTACTTCTTTCCAAGTGTTACGCCGAAGAGTCTTCTTATCTGGATCTGCGGCCAGGCGACGTAAGGGCAGAACAGCATGTTAATTTCGCCGCAGCTGATAATATGTGAAATCAAGTCGTTAGTAGTGAAGACAATAAAATCACAGTAGCACCAATATCATCTTATTTATCATGTATATTTGGTTATGATGGCCAGCCTCTGCTGTCAAAACTCTGTTTTAGCGATGTTTTGTAACGCTGTAAACCATCAAGCTCTGTACTATGTGTGCTGTGGCATGATTATGTCTGGAATGCTTGCCTAGCTTGCGCTGTTTTACTGTTGATCACCTTTTGTGTTAAACACCTCTGCTGAATCCATGTTTCTCACGGAGTATTCTTGGACTGATGTTCAATTTGCTTGAACCATAGCAAAATGCATCGTGTGTGTATTTATCACTCTTCTGACGATTTCTCAAGCAGTAGTTTAGTTATGATACTCCTTTCGTTCCAAAATAAATGACTCAACTAGTACAATCACTTATTTTGGGACGGAGGGAGTACATTTTAGATAATTTCACCGGATATGTGTGTAGCCCATGCAGTGCCACCACCAGCAAATTCGCGATCTTCAGCGACGCAAACGCCGATATGTCGTGTTTGAGCGGCATGCTGTTGTGGTGGGAAGGAGCGAGCGGCCGTGGTGACCTGGTCTCGCCGACCGCCAATTCTGACCGAGACCGAACCGTGACCCACCGCACCACCCAAAACCAAGCGTCCCAGCCAAACCAAACCAAGCTACCCAGAAACCACGCGCACGCGGCGCGCGAGCGCAACCAACTGCTGGCCAGCCCGCCCATCACCGGCCGTGTCTCCGACGCCACTTCCCTCCCCGCCCGGATCGGGCTCGCCGGCACCGCCCATGGCGTCCTCCTCTGCGCTGCTCACGGGGGAGCGCCTCGTCGTCTTCCTCTTCGCCGCGCGCGTCGCGCTCGCTGCCCCGGCCCGCCTCGCGGCCCCGCTCGCGCTCCTCGCGGGGGCCGCCCTCGCCGTCGAGCTCGCGGTGGACCGCTCCGCCGCGGCCCCTTCCTCCCCGCTCCGCCGGTTCAGGACAAGGTGCGGCCGCTCTCCCTCGCCTCGTTCCTATCCCATCCCACGGGATTAAACAAAATCATCGCGATTCGGCCACCCAGGCGGATTTCCCAGAGTGTAAATTTCGTCTCGTTCGGTTCCTCCGCCAGAAGAATGTGTGCGTATAGATGAGCTCGAATTGCTGGCAGGCGCATGCGGTTCTCCTGCAAAAAAAAAATAAAAAAATCTCTAGTGCGAATTGGTCAAGACGAGCCTCATTTCAATGGGTTGCCAACACGATTGGGGAATAATCGGTGGTGTGGTTAGGGCATTGGCAGATGCGCTGGGGATGATGGTGGTGCAGATAGGAGCTTAATCCTCGGTCGATTCGAGTCATTGATTTAGCATACGCAGTAGAAATGCGGCTTGCCCTTGGCTTAGCGACCATCCCTGAGTAGAATGTAAAAGTTCAGGGGTCTGTTGAAATTTAGTCTAGATCTTATGATGCGCAATCCCAATTGTGCACCTTCACTCTACATCGTGTTTGAGTTATGTGGCTATTTCATTTTATCGCCTCTTTTGTGGCAAGCTACAAAATAAAATTGCACCTAGCGCTTGTTGTCTGATGCATATACCCTCCAGGCCAGGTGCTTCATCAGGCATTCTTCTTGGCGCAACTACTTTGCCTTGTGTTATGCTTGCACGGTTAATCCAGCTTTCGAGGATCTTACCGACAGATCCTAATGGAGCACAAGGTATGTTCCTAAATTTATTGTTTTCATCAACAATTCACAAGTCAGATGCCTTGTGAAGTGCAGTTATCCTCTATTTTATCCATGTGTATTGAACACCTTTTTTTCGTGATGCATACAGTTCACTAACCACATATATTTTGGTTTATGTGGCCAGAATTTGCATACCTCGAAATGCAGTATTGGGCAGTATCCATCAGCTGTGTCAGTGTGCTGGCTTTCTTCCTTTGGCATCTATGTCAGTCTGCCAACAATGAGATTTCTAAAACTTTGAAATATGGTTCATTGATGGTAGTTTTATATCTAGTGACATTCTTGCTGTTCTTCCTAGTGAAGACTGATGGAGGTAACGTGCAAGTATTTATCTGCATTCAATGATAATTACATTGTGTTTTTTAAATCTAATTCAAGTCGAAAGATGAGAAGGATTTGACAAAATAATTGTGTTGAATTTATTGTAGGTCTGTTAGCGATGACCAAAAATGGGTATCTGCTCTGCCATGGCGTGGCTGCTGTGATCTTGATCAAGCACATTCTAGAGAAGTTCCCTTCATGTTCATCTTTTGGTTTGTACCTGAAGTCTAAGATGTAATTAGATCTTTATTTCTATTCTTCTGTTTATATCTGATTGCATATCCTTACATGCATTTATACATTTTTCCAAGATACCTTATGGATTAAGATGAATCCCATGCAGAAATATATATGCACATAAGAACGATTGCAATTGCCCTCACTTTGTTTAGTATCTTTTGCATGTAAGGCCAACTATTTTGTATGGATCTTGTTTAGTAGTGCAATTTATTAGTATATCTCCTCTTCATTTTGACTTGGAAGTGCAACCTTTTTCTTATTCACACTCTTCTGTTTATTCCAGGGGAGGGACTTCTGGTGTCAAGTGGTCTCGTTGTTTACTTCGGTGATATTCTGGCTCGTACTCTTTCAAAGGTGTGAATTGTTCGTAAATCCTAACTATATCTTTGCTATAAAAAAGAGCAAATCTGATGGCCTGTATCATTTTAATTGCACTGGCAGATGGAGTTCTCTGCATCACCAGGGGCATTCATACACACACCTGGAACTCAAAGCGAGATAGCCACCGTTATTCAGGTAGGGTATTTGTTATTTTGATCGTCTGGCTTGAGCTTTATAGCATTTCCATCTCGTACTTCCTTTGGCACGGGTTTTTGCTTGGTCTTTTTCTACTTCCCTGTTATTTCTTACGTCTGGCTTGAGCTTAATAGCATTTACATCTCGTACTTCTTTTGGCAGGGTTTTTTGCTTGGTCTCTTTCTACTTCCCTTGCTGTACAAAAGTTCTCTTCAAGTTTGGGTTTACTGTCGAACATTGGGCAAGCAACGAACACAAGCAATTGAGAAACGAGTAGAAAAAAGAGCAGGCTCTGCTGTATTTTATGTCTCGTTGTTGTTGGTGTTACTGTTCTTAGTGCCGTCATGGACGCGGCTTGTTCAAGGTCTTGAAGTCCATCCGTTTGTTTGGTAAGAATCACCGTTTGACTTTCATGGGAAGAGCATACCACTCATCAGTAGTGGAATTAACATTTTAACTTTGCACTCTGTTCTTTCTCGGAAAATCTTCTGTATATTTACAGATACTGATTTTGTTGTTTGCTTAATGGCTCATTATTTCACAGGGTTCTTAACTACATGTTCACCAATTCAGATGAACGGCTTCTTTTATGCGCATACTGGATATTTGTCATATGTGTATCAATTAGAAGGTTCTACAGTATATCAAAGCAAAGCAAAACAGAGA